>NC_048598.1:183914253-183935925 GCF_003668045.3 Cricetulus griseus | reverse complement strand
TTTTGCCAAGTATGGGGTCGATTTTAGAGAAGATTCTCTGTGGCGCTGAGAAGAAGGTATATTCTTTTGTGTTTGGATGGAATGTTCTATTGATGTCTGTTAAACCCAAATGGGTCATAACTTCTATTAGTTCTTTGCTGCTCTTGCTTAGGGCCATTCTCAGTCTGCACTGAGGACAGTTCCCTCCACAGATGACGGTTTTTATCATTTGCCAGTGGCCAGCGGAAGCACACTGGGGTCTCTGAGACCCACAGGCAGGCTCCCCATCACTGCTGGATGGCTTCTGAGCTTAGCGCCCTTTCCTTGTTATCAGAATAGGCCCACAGCTCTGGAGCACAGCACTGTCTGTCCTTGGGCCAGCCTGTTGGTCAGCCTTCAGCTCTTTTCCAGTCCCTTTCCCTCTCCTTTCTCTCCTCTTGCTCACCCTGCCTACCCTCATCATGCCCATTTCTAGTGGGGGTGCTCTGTGCGGGCTATAACTCTGCCGTGTGTCTGAGGCACCGTTTTGCTTCTTATTGTCCATGTGTAGCTCAGTGTCTCCTTGGGAGAAGTGTGGTCAACAGCCATGCTGAGCTGTCCCCCTCCTTGATAATCACGGGGACAACCTTCGTGGCTTGGGAAATCTTCTGTTAAGATTCGCCTACTCTCAATTCATTTTAAAATTCTCCAACTTGCCAGTCTTCTCCATCGCGGCCTTGACGTAGGCATGTCCTTGTTTTCTTGGAATAAGAACTATTTGATGATAGTGTGGAATTAAAAAAATGTAAAACAATTTGTATCAGTGTTTTGCTTGCATATATGTCTGTCCACCATGTGAGCACACACACTCATGCACCCCCACAGAGGCCAGAAGAGGGTGTCAGATCCCCCTGGAACTGGAGTTACCAGTGGCTGTGAGTCATCTTGTGGTTGCTGGGACTCGAACCTGGGTCCCCCGGAAGAGCAGCCACTGCTTTTAACAGCTGAGCCATCCCTCCAGCCCCACTAGTGTGGATTTTTTAAGTTCATATTTGAGTAAACATTTCACTTTTTTTTCCATCTAAAGAAACGGAGACAGTGCACCCTGTTCTGCAGTGAGCTGAGGAAGTTTTGCTGTTAGGGACATGTTGTCATCATAGCTCAGTGAAGGGAACGTCCAAGCTTTTCTTTCTTCTTTTCTTTCTTTTTTCTTTTTTTCCCCTTCGAGACAGGGTTTCTCTGTGTAACTTTGGAGGCTGTCCTGGCACTCACTCTGTAGACCAGGCTGGCCACGAACTCACAGAGATCTGCCTGCCTCTGCCTCCCGAGTGCTGGGATTAAATGTGTGCACCACCACTGCTGGCCTTTTCCAAGTTTTTCTTGGTCTGGAATACTTCAACTAAAAAATATTATCTGTAGGGCTAGAGAGATGGCTCAGTGGTCAAGAGCACGTCCTCCTCTAGGAGAGGACCCATGTTTGAGCCCCAACACCCACATGGTGGCCAACAGCCATCTGTAACTCAAGTTTCAGGGACTCTGACACCCTCTTCTGGCTTCTGTGGGTACTGCACACACATGACATATTTACATCCACAGGACAAAACACCCAGATACACAAACAAAACAAAACAAATACTCCTATTTGAGTGTGAGCTAGGGCTAGTTTGTAAACAGCCTGAGCTTAGGGCACTTCTACAGGGCTTTGCCATCCTTTAGGACATTTTAAACATCAGAAGTAAATTGGAGTTTTCTTTCTGTAATCCCAAGACCTAAGCAATTCAGGGCAATTTTCTCTTTAGATACAAGAAAGCTGGAGAATAGATGTCTACTTCTGGGCATGGGGAGACTTAAAGAGACAGTGAGGAAGCTCTGGCGGACCTGGAATTTTCGAGGTCTGAGAAGCACGTTGGTGCATTCCCCAGAGAATACCGATTCCCTGTGGTGGGCACTCTGAGGCTCAGTGATGTTGCCTAGGAGATAGTATGTCTTTTATACTCTGTTTTTAAAAATAGTTTAACCTCTCTCTAGATTTTTTTCTGGGCAGTTAGACACACTTTATTTTACTTTTCCTGTGTGTGTGCATTCACATCCTCCCCCTTCCTAGTTTTGTTTTTATCTGGAGTTCCCTAGTGGTATGCATGGTTTTCACCCAAACATAAGTTGAATCCCCAACTCCCCAACATGGCAGAATAGGACTATTTGGCTATGAGGTTTTTTTTTTTTTTTTTAATTTTTGGAGACAGGGTTTCTCTGTGTGTAGCTTTGAAGCCTGTCCTGGCATTCCCTCTGGAGACCGGGCTGGCCTCGAACTCACAGAGATCCGCTTGCCTCTGCCTCCCCAGTGCTGGGATTAAAGGCATGCGCTAGCAATGTCTAGCCCATGAGGTCTTTAGAAGTCAGTCAGCTAACACCAGGCCACAAAGAACCAGCTAACACTAGGCCAGGAAGAAGCAGCCAACCCTAGGCCAGGAAGAACCAGCTAAACCTAGGCCAGGAAGAGCCAGCTAACCCTAGGCCAGGAAGACCAGCTAACCCTAGGCCAGGAAGAACTAGCTAATGCTAGGCGAGGAAGAACCAGCTAACACTAGGCTACAAAGAACCAGCTAGCCCTAGGCCACAAAGAAACAGCTAACACTAGGCTACAAAGAACTAGCTAACCATAGGCCAGGAAGAACCAGCTAATGCTAGGCAAGGAAGAACCAGCTAACACTAGGCTACAAAGAACTAGCTAACATTGGCCAGGAAGAACCAGCTAATGCTAGGCCAGGAAGAACCAGCTAACACTAGGCTACAAAGAGCCAGCTAACCCTAGGCCAGGAAGACCAGCTAACACTAGGCCAGGAAGAACCAGCTAACTCTAGGCTACAAAGAACTAGCTAACACTAGGCCAGGAAGAACCAGCTAATGCTAGGCCAGGAAGAACCAGCTAACACTAGGCTACAAAGAACCAGCTAACACTAGGCCATGGAAAATCAGCTAACACTACGCCAGGAAGAACCAGGTAACACTGGGCTAGGAAGAGCCAGCTAACCCTAGGCCACAAAGAACCAGCTAACCCTAGGCCACAAAGAACCAGCTAACTCTAGGCTACAAAGAACTAGCTAACACTAGGCCAGGAAGAACCAGCTAACATTAGGCCTCAAAAACTAGCTAACACTAGGCCAGGAAGATCCAGCTAATACTAGGCCAAGAAGAAACAGCTAATGCTAGGCCAAAAAGAACCAGTTAACACTAGGCTAAAGAACCAGGTAACACTAGGCCATGAAGTATCAGCTAATACTGGGCCAGGAAGCGCCAGATAACATTAGGCCACAAAGAACTAGCTAACCCTAAGCCAGGAAGAACCAGCTAACACTAGGCCACGGAGAATCAGCTAATACTAGGCCAGGAAGAGCCAGATAACATTAGGTCACAGAGAACGAGCTAACCCTAAGCCAGGAAGAACCAGCTAACAATAGGCCAGGAAGAACCAGCTAACATTCAGCTACAAAGAACCAGCTAACACTAGACCATGAAGAACCAGCTGACACTAGGCTACAAAGAACCAGTTAACTCTAGGACTCAAAGAACCAGCTAACACTAGGACATGAAGAATAAGGTAACACTAGGCCAGGAAGAACTTCTGGAGGCATCAGCATCGCTGAGTTCAAGCTCTATTACAGAGATATAGTCCTGAAAACAGCTTGGTACTGGAACCAAAATAGACAGGTAGACCAATACAATTGAATTGAAAACCCTGATACTAATCCAGAAACCTATGAACACCTGATTTCTGACAAAGAAACTAAAGATATACAATGGAATAAAAAAGCATCTTCAACAAATGGTGCTGGCATAACTGGATGCTGGCATGTAGAAGACTGTAGATAGATCCATGTCTATTGCTATTCACAAAACTTAAGTCCAAATGGACCAAAGACCTCAACATAAATCCAGTCACACTGAACCTCTTAGAGGAGAAAGTGGGAAGTGCCCTTGAAGGAATTGGTACAGGAGACAGCTTCCTGAAAATTACACCTGTAGCACAGACACTGAGATTGACAATTAATAAATGGGACCTCCTGAAACTGAGAAGCTTCTGTAAGGCAAAGGACACAGTCAGCAAGACAAAACAGCAGCCCACAGAATGGGAAAAGATATCCACCAACCCTATATTCAACAGAGGTCTGACCTCAAATTTACAAAGAACTCAGGAACCTTATTTCCAAAACACCTAATAATCCAATTAAAAAGTGGGGGTACAGAGCTAAATAGAAAATTCTCAACAGAGGAATCTAAAATGGCTGAAAGACACATAAGAAAGTGCTCAACATTCTTAGCCATCAGGGAAATGCAAATCAAAACAACTCTGAGATACCATCTTGTTTTTGTCAGATTGGCTAAAATAAAAAACACCAATGATAACTTTTGCTGGAGAGGATGTGGAGAAAGGGGAACACTTGTCCAGTGCTGGTGGGAGTGCTAACTTGTACAGCCACTTTGGAAATCAGTATTGTGATTCCTCAGAAAAATGGGAATCAGTATACCACTAGATCCAGAAATTCCTCTCTTAGGCACATACCCAAAAGATTCACATTCATACAATAAAGACATCTGTTCAACTATGTTAATAGAAACATTATTTGTAATAGCCAGAACCTGGAAGCAACCTAGATGCCCCTCAACTGAAGAATGGATAGAGAAATTGTGGTACATTTACACAATGGAGTACTACTCAGCGGGGGGGAGGGGGGGGAACCAGAATCTTGAAATTTGCAGGAAAATTGATGGAACCTGAAGAAACTATTCTGATCGAGGTAACCCAGTCACAAAAAGACAAACATGGCATGTACTCACTCATATATGGATTTTTACACCTAGAACAAAGGATTGCCTGCCTATTATCCACACCACCAGATAAGCTAGGAAACAACGAGGACTCTAAAAGAGACATACATGGTTCCCCAGAGAAGGGAAAAGGGACAAAAATCTCCTGAGCAAATTGGGAGCATGGGGGGAGAGGAGAGGGAGCTAGGAAAGGGGAGAAGAGGAGGGTTGAGGACATAAGGGTGCAGGAAGTTTGTATGGGGGGGGGAAATAAGTTGACCAAGATAAGAGATACCATTAGAGAGAGAGCCAGTATAGGTTTAAAGAGAAATCAGGCACTAGGGAAATTTTCAGAGATCCACAAGGATGAAACCACCTAACTATTTAAGCAACAGTGGAGAGGCTACCTTAAATTGCCCCCCCCATAACAAGATTGACAACTGACTTATATACCATCCTAGAGCCTTCATCCAGCAGCTGATGGAAGTAGAAGCTAAACACTTAACTGAACTGGAATCCAGGTGCAGAGATGGAGGAGTGATGAGCAAAGGGGTCAAGACCACGCTGGTGAAACCCACAGAGACAGCTGACTTGAGCAAGGGGAGCTCTAGGCCCCCAGACTGATCACTGAGAAACCAGAATAGGACTGATCCAGACCCCATGAATGTGGGTGTCAGTGAGGAGGACTCGAAATCTATGGGGCCTCTTGTAGTAGATCAGTACTAATCCTAGCATAGGAATGGACCCTGGACCCTTTCACATAGAGGAATGCTCTCTCAGCTGAGACACACCGTGGTGGGGGGAGGGGTCCTAGGCCCTATCCAAAGGTTATGACAGACTCTGAAGACCCCCATCGAAGGCCTCACTTTCCCTGGGGAGCAAAATGGTACGGGATGGGTAGTGTGTTAGTGGGGGGCAAGGGAGTAGGTGGGAGAGAGAGAATGGGGATTGACATGTAAAACTATCTTGTTTCTAATTTAAATTAAAAAATTATAAAAGAAAGTTTAGTGTTAATCAAACATTATGGAACTAGTGTTTGGGCTTTTTGTTCCCCCAACCTGTTATGGAGCATTTCTTTTAGACTTTGGTTAGATCTCTCTACTATTGCTTGTCCTGTGGGACTGTGTGGTATACCAGTTACATGCTTTATGTTATAATGTTTGAAAAACTGTTCCAATTTGGTGGAGACATATGCTGGAGCATTGTCAGTTTTTATTTGTGCAGGTATACGCATAGTGTCCATTACCTCTAACAGGTGGGATATAACAGAATTGGTCTTTTCAGAGCTAAGGACAATAGTCCATTGAAACCCTGAAAATGTGTCTATAGTATGATGTAGATATTTTTAATTTCCAAATTCTGGAAAGTGAAAGACATCCATCTGCCAGACTCCATTTCTCTGGATGCCCTTTGGATTACAGCCTGCTGGTAATGGAGCTTGATTATAGAATTAACAGGTAGGACAGTTTCTTACTATCTTGACTTGTTTCAAGTAATGGAGAAATCCTGATTTAAACCTTTGCTATTTACATGGTGTTTCTTATGAAGTTCTGAGGCTTCTAGCACACTTCCTATTAATAAATGATCAATCTCATCATTGCCTAGTGCATTGGGCCTGATAGATTCAACACATGATTTTTGAGGTCTAGACATTCAGCCGAGAGCACACTCCTTCCTTTGAGCATTGATATTTCTGTGATGAGGGCATACATGTATTTGTTTTATGTTCCCTCCATCAGGACTGGCCCTGATGGTGAAATATGGACTCCTAATGCAACAATAGAAGCAGGGAAGTCCTTCCATGGGGGTGCCCATGCTTGGCACCCCAAATTGGGGGCACACATTCAGGTGATTTGGGGAGGGAGCCCAGGATCCCACTTGCTAATTATTGACTGAAAAGGTTAATAACTAAGTGAAATCAGCCACAACCCTTCTAGGCAGAGAAGGGTCTGTCAAAGACGGAGGCCTCAGGACAGCTGTGTAAAGAACAGGTCCAGGGAAGGAGCCTGGAGAAAGGACAGCAGGCTGATAGAATGCAGGGGAGGAGGACCCAGTTAGGCACTCTGTGATGCAATGACTTGGCCTCAAGAACCAGCTAACTGAGGCCACGAAGAATCAGCTAATACTATGCCATGAGAACCAGCTAACCTTAGGCAACAAAGAACTAGCTAACCCTAGGCCAGGAAGAAACAGCTAACAATAGGCCATGAAGGACTAGGTGACACTAGCCCACAAAGAAGCAACTAACCCTAGGCAACGAAGAATCAGCTAATACTAGGCCCGGAAAAACCATCTAACACTAGGCTACAAAGAAGCAGCTAACACTAGGCCACAAAGAACCAACTAACACTAGGCCACAAAGAACTAGCAAACCCTAGGCCAGGAAGAACCAGCTAACAATAGATCTGGAAGAACCAACTAACATCTGCTACTAAGAACCAGCTAACACTAGGCCACCAAGAACCAGCTAACACTAAGGAACAAAGAACTAGCTAAACCTAGTCCCAAAGAACCAGATAACACTAAACCATGAAGAACCAGCTGACACTAGGTCACAAAGAACCAGCTCTCTATGCTTCAAAGAACCAGCTAACCATAGGCCACAAAGAACCAGCGAACACTTGGCTCGCAGAAACAGTTAACACTAGGCCAGAAAGAACTAACTAACACTAGGCCACTAAAAACCAGCTAACACTAGGCCAGAAAGAACTAGCTAACAGTAGGCCAGGAAAAACCAGCTAACAGGCCACAAGGAACTAGCTAACTCTAGGCCACAAAGAACTAGATAACACTAGACCATGAAGAACCAGCTGATATGAGGCCAGAAATAACCAGCTAATCTATGCTACAAAGAACAAGCTAACATTAGGCTAAAAAGAACCAGCTAACTCTTGGCCACTAAGGACCAGCTAATCCATGCTACAAAGAACCAGCTAACACTAGGCTGCAAAGAACCAGCTAAATCTAGGTTACTAAGAACCAGCTAACACTAGACCATGAATAACCAGCTTACTAGGCCACAAAGGACCAGCTAACACTAGACCATGAAGAACCACCTGACACTAGGCCAGAAAAACTAGCTAACAGTAGCCCAGGAAGAACCAGCTAATGCTAGGCTACAAAGAACCAGCTATCTCTAGGCCTTAAAGAACCAGCAAACCCTAGGCCACAAAGAACCATCTAACACTTGGCCACAAAGAACTATCTAACTCTAGGCCAGTAAGAACCACCTAACACCAGGCTACAAAGAAGCCACTAATACTAGGCTACAAATAAGCAGCTAGCACAAGGCCACAAAGTACCATCTAACACTTGGCTATGAAGAAACAGCTAACACTAGGTTACAAATAACCTGCTTACACTTGGCCACAAAGAACCAGCTAACACTAGGCCACAACAAACTAGCTAACCCTAGACCCAATGAACCAGATAACACTAGACCATGCAGGACCAGCTGACAGTAGGTCACATAGAACCAGCTAAACTATGCTTCAAAGAACCAGCTAACCATAGGCCACAAAGAACCAGTGAACACTTGGCTTCGCAGAAACAGCTAACACTAGACAAGAAAGAAATAGCTAACACTAGACCACTAAAAACGAGCTAACACTAGACCACAAAGAACTAGCTAACACTAGGCCACAAAGAACCAGCTAACACTAGGCCACAAATCCAGCTAAGACTAGGCCACAAAGAACCAGCGAACACTTGGCTTCGCAGAAACAGCTAACACTAGGCCAGAAAGAAATAGCTAACACTAGACCACTAAAAACGAGCTAACACTAGACCACAAAGAACTAGCTAACCCTAGGCCACAAAGAACCATCTAACACTCGGCCACAAAGAACTAGCAAACACTAGGCCAGGAAGAACCAGCTAACAGGAGGCTACAAAGAAGCAGCTAACCCTAGGCTACAAATAAGCAGCTACACTAGGCCACACAGTACGATCTAACACATGGCTACGAAGAAACAGCTAACACTAGGCTACAAAGAACTAGCTCACATTTTGCCACAAAGAACCAGCTAATGCTAGGCCACAAATAACTAGCTAACACTAGGCCAGGAAGAAGCAGCTAACACTAGGCCAGGAAGAACCAGCAAACACTAGACTAAAAGAAGCAGCTAACACTAGGCTACAAATAAGCAGCTAACACTAGGCCACAAAGAACCATCTAACACTTGGCTTTGAAGTAACACCTAACACTGGGCCACAAAGAACTACCTAACACTAGGCCACAAAGAACCAGCTAACACTATGTCAGGAAGACCCAGCTAACATCTGTTACAAAGAACCAGCTAACACTAGGCCAAAAAGACCCAGCTAACCTATGCTACAAAGACCCAGCTAACACTAGGTCACCAAGAACTAGCTAACACTAGGCCAGGAAGAACCAGCTAACTCTGGGCTATGAAAACCAGCTAACTCTAGGTTATAAAGAACCAGCTATCCCTAGGCCACAAATAACCAGCTAATACTAGAGCATGAAGAACCAGGTTATACTAGGCCACAAAGAACCAACTAAACGTAGGCCACAAAGAACTAGCTAACCCTAGGACAGGAAGACCCAGCTAACAATAGGCCAGGAAGAACCAGATAACACTAGGCTACAAAGAAGCAGCTATAACTAGGCTACAAAGAAGCAGCTAAAACTAGGCCACAAAGAACCAGCTAACACTTGGCTCGCAGAAACAGCTAACACTAGGCCAGAAAGAACTAGCTAACACTAGGCCACTAAAAACCAGCTAACACTAGGCAACAAAGAACTAGCTAACAGAAGGCCAGGAAGAACCAGCTAACACTAGGCCACAAGGAACTAGCAAACTCTAGGTCACAAAGAACCAGCTAACACTAGGCCACAAAGGACTAGCTAACACTAGGCCACAAAGAACCAGCTAACACTAGGCCACAAAGAACCACCTAAAATTAGGCTCAAAGAACCAGATAACACTAAATCATGAAGAACCAGCTGACACTAGGCCACAAAGAAACAGCTAAACTATGCTTCCTAGAAACAGCTAAAACTAGGCCACAAAGAACCAGCGAACACTTGGCTTCGCAGAAACAGCTAAAACTAGGCCAGAAAGAACTAGCTAACACTAGGCCACTAAAAACCAGCTAACACTAGGCCAGAAAGAACTAGCTAACAGTAGGCCAGGAAGAACTAGCTAACACTTGGCCACAAGGAACTAGCTATCCCTAGGCCACAAAGAACCAGCTAACACTAAACCATGAAGAACCAGCTGACACTAGGCCACAAAGAACCAGCTAACCTATGCTACCAAGAACAAGCTAACATAAGGCTACAAAGAACCAGCTAACACTTGGCCTCAAAGAACTAGGTAACACTAGGCCAGGAAGAGCCAGCTAACACTAGGCCACGAAAACCAGCTAATGCTAGGCCAGGAAGAACCACCTAACACTAGGCCACGAAGAACCAACTAATATTAGGCCACAAAGTACAAGCTAATATTAGGCCAGGAAGAACCAGCTAACACTAGGGCACAAAGAACCAGCTAACTCTAGGCTACAATGAACCAGATAGCCCTAGTCCAAAAAGAACCAGCTAACACTATACCTGAAAGAACTAGCTAACACTAGGCCATGAAGAACCAGCTAAGGTTAGGCCAGGAAAAACCAGGTAACACTAGGCTAAAAAGAACCCGCTAACCCTAGGCCACAAAGAAACAGCTAAATCTAGACCACGAAGAATCCGCATTACTAGGCTAGGAAGAGACAGATAACATTAGGCCATAAAGAAGTAACTAACCCTAGGCCTGGAAGAACCAGCTAACACTAGGCCACAAAGAACTAGGTAACCCTAGGCCACAAAGAAACAGCTAACACTAGGTCATGAAGAACCAGCTGAAACTAGGCCACAAAGAACCAGCTAACCTACGCTACATAGAACCAGCTAACTATAGGCCACAAAGAACCAGGTAACACTAGGCCGTAAAGAACTAGCTAATACTAGCCAAGGAAGATCCTGCTAACACTTGGCCACGAGAACCAGCTAACCTTAGGCCACAAAAAAACTAGCTAACTAAGGCCACAAAGAACCAGCTAACACTAGGCTTCAAAGAACTAGCTAACCCTAGGCCAGGGAGAAACAGCTAACAATAGGCCACAAAGAACTAGCTAACCATAGGCCACAAAGAAGCAGCTAACACTAGGCCATGAAGGACTAGCTGACACTAGCCCACCAAGAAGCAGCTAACACTAGGCCATGAAGAATCAGCCAATACTAGGCCAGGAAGAACCAGCTAATGCTAGGCCCGGAAGAACCAGCTAATACTAGGTCAGGAAGACCCAGCTAACATCTGTTACAAAGAAGCAGCTAACACTAGGCCATGAAGGACTAGGTGACACTAGCCCACCAAGAAGCAGCTAACACTATGTCAGGAAGACCCAGCTAACATCTGTTACAAAGAACCAGTAAAACTAGGCCAAAAAGACCCAGCTAACCTATGCTACAAAGACCCAGCTAACACTAGGTCACCAAGAACTAGCTAACACTAGGCCAGGAAGAACCAGCTAACAATAGTTCCGGAAGAACCAGCTAACATCTGCTACAAAGTACCGGCTAACACTAGGCTACAAAGAACCAGCTAACCTATGCTACAAAGAAGCAGCTAACACTAGGTCACCAAGAACTAGGTAACACTAGGCCAGCAAGAACCAGATAAATGTAGGCTATAAGAACCAGCTAACTCTAGGTTATAAAGAACCACCTATCCCTAGGCCAAAAAGAACCAGCTAACACTAGACCATGAAGAACTAGCTGACACTAGGCCAGAAATAAATAGCTAACTGTAGCCCAGGAAGAACCAGCTAACACTAGGCTATAAAGAACCAGCTAACTCTAGGCCTATAAGAACCAGCTAACCCAGGGCACAAAGAACCAGCTAACACTAGGACACAAAGAACTATCTAACCCTAGGCCAGGAGGAACCAGCTAACAATAGGCCAGAAAGAACCAGCTAACATAAGGCTACAAAGAAGCAGCTAACACTAGGCCACAAAGAACTAGCTAACACTAGGCCACAAAGAACCAGCTGACACTAGACCATGAAGAACCAGGTTACACTAGGCCACAAAGAACCAGCGAATTCTAGGCCACAAAGAATTATCTAACCCTAGGACAGGAAGACCCAGCTACCAATAGGCCAGGAAAAACCAGTTAACTCTAGGCTACAAAGAAGAAGCTAAAACTAGGCCACAAAGAAACAGCTAACACTTGGCTTTGCAGAAACAGATAACACTAGGCCAGAAAGAACTAGCTAACGCTAGGCCACTAAAAACCAGCTAACACTAGGCCACAAAGAACTAGCTAACAGTAGACCAGGAAAAACCAGCTAACAAGGCCACAAGGAACTAGCTAACCCTAGGCCACAAAGAACCAGCAAATGCTAGGCCACAAAGAACTAGCTAACAGTAGGCCAGGAAGAAGCAGCTAACACTAGGCCAGGAAGAACCAGCAAACACAAGACTGCAAAATAGCAGGTAACATTAGGCCACAAGAACCATCTATCACTTGGCTACGAAGAAACAGCTAACACTAGGCCACAAAGAACTAGCTAACACTAGGCCACAAAGAACCAGCTGACACGAGACCATGCAGAACCAGGTTACACTAGGCCACAAAGAACCAGCTAACCATAGGCCACAAAGAACCAGCGAATTCTAGGCCACAAAGAACTATCTAACCCTAGGACAGGAAGACCCAGCTACCAATAGGCCAGAAAAAACCAGGTAACTCTAGGCTACAAAGAAGAAGCTTAAATTAGGCCACAAAGAAACAGCTAACACTTGGCTTTGCAGAAACAGATAACACTAGGCCAGAAAGAACTAGCTAACGCTAGGCCACTAAAAACCAGCTAACACTAGGTCACAAAGAACTAGCTAACCCTAGGCCCAAAGAACCAGATAACACTAGACCATGAAGAACCATCTGACACTAGGTCACAAAGAATGAGCTAACCTATGCTACAAAGAACCAGGTAACACTAGACTACACAGAACCAGCAAAATCTAGGTTACTAAGAACCAGCTAACACTAGACCATGAAGAACCAGCTGAAGCTCGGTCAGAAAAACTAGCTAACAGTAGCCCAGGAAGAACCAGCTTACACCAGGCTACAAAGAACCAGCTAACTCTAGGCCTAAAAGAACCAGCGAACCCTAGGCCACAAAGAACCAGCTAACACTCGGCCACAAGAACTATCTAACCCTAGGCCTGGAAGAACCACTTAACACCAGGCTACAAAGAAGCTGCTAATACTAGGCTACAAATAAGCAGCTAACAAAAGGCCACAAAGTACCATCTAAGGGCTACGAAGAAATTGATAACACTA
Organism: Cricetulus griseus; assembly: GCF_003668045.3. Classification (NCBI taxonomy): domain Eukaryota; kingdom Metazoa; phylum Chordata; class Mammalia; order Rodentia; family Cricetidae; genus Cricetulus; species Cricetulus griseus. The sequence continues at coordinate 183,922,808 of NC_048598.1, read as the reverse complement.
GGCTACCAAGAACTAGCTCACACTTGGCCACAAAGAACTAGCTAACCATAGTCCTGGAAGAACCAGCTAACACTAGGCCACAAAAACTAGCTAATCCTAAGACCAAAGAACCAGATAACACTAGACTATGAAGAAGCAGCTGACACTAGGCCACAAAGAAACAGCTAACCTATGCTACAAAAAACCAGTTAACCATAGGCCACAAAGAACTAGCTAAATATAGGCCAGGAAGAACCAGCTAACACTAGGCCACTAAGAACCAGCTAATGCTATGCCAAAAAGAACCAGCTAACACTATGGTACAAAGAAGCAGCTAACACTAGGACACAAAGAACCAGCTAACACTAGGCCACAAAGAACCACCTAACCCTAGGCCACAAAGAACCAGCGAACTGTAGCCCACAAAGAACTAGATAACACTAGGCGAGGGAGACCCAGCTAACAATAGGCCAGGCAGAACCAGCTAACAATAGGCTACAAAGGAGCAGCTAACTCTAGGCTACAAAGAAGCAGCTAATACTAGGCCACAAAGAACCAGCTCACACTTGGCTTCCCAGAAACGGCTAACACTAGGCCACAAATAACTTGCTAACACTAGGCCACAAAAACAGCTAACGCTAGGCCACAACGAACTAGCTAACAGTAGGCCAGGAAGAAACAGATAATACTAGCCAGAAAGAACTAGCTAACCCTATACCACAAAGAACCAGCTAACACTAGACCACAAAGAACCAGAGAAAACTAGGCTAAAAAGACCTACCTCACCTTAGGCCAGGAAGAACCAGCTAACACTAGGCCAAGAAGAACCAGTTAATGCTTGGCCAAGAAAAATCAGCTAATATTAGGCTACAAAGAAGCATCTAACTCTAGGCCTAAAATAACCAGAAGCCCTAGGCCACAAAGAACCAGCTAACAATAGTGAACAAAATGTAGCTAACCCTAGGCCAGGAAGAACCAGCTAACAATAGGCCAATTAACTAGCTAAAACTAGGCTACATAGAAGCAGCTAACACTAGGCCACAAAGAACTAGCTAACACTAGGCCACAAAGAGCAAGATAACCCCAGGCCACAAAGAGCAAGGTAACCCTAGGCCACAAAGAACTAGCTAACACTAGGGCAGGAAGAACCAGCTAACACTAGGCCAGAAAGAACCAGCTAACTCTAGGCCACAAAGAACCAGATAACCCTAGACGATGAAGAACCAGCTGACACTAGGCCAAAACGAACCACCTAACCTATGATACAAAGAACCAGCTAACCCTAGGCCACAAAGAACCAGCGAACACTAGGCCACAAAGAACTACCTCACCTTAGGCCAGTAGTAACCAGCTAATACTAGGCCAGAAAGAACCAGCTAACAATAGGCCAGGAAGAACCAGCTAACACTAGGCTACAAAGAACAGCTAACACTAGGCAACAAAGAACCAGCTATCTCTAAGCTGCAAAGAACCAACTAATCTATGCTACAAAGAACCAGCTAATACTAGGCTACAAAGAACCAGCTAACTCCTGGCTAAAAAGAACCAGCTATCTCTAAGCTGCAAAGAACCAACTGTAGGGAGCTGCAGAAAACCGCACCCAAAAGATGGCGCTGGTTTCCGCCCTCCGCCAGCCCGACGGCGAGCGCTCTCTGTGGTAAACAACTCTAAATATGGTAAAGGTCATGTATCCTCTTAATTCTGCTTGGAGACAACCTATCCTGGCGCGCCACGTAGGGTTAGGTGATTGGTAGATGTAGACTATATCAGGCCCCGTCTCCCTCGGCCCGGGGCCGCCGCCTCCATTATACATTGTACAAAGCAAAGAGGTTCCCGATTAAACTGTGTTTGAAGAAGATTCCTCGGTGTGGCGTCTTTCTTGCTGGTCAAGGGTGGACGCCGCAAGTGGTGGCCCGTACGGGGAATTCAGAACTTCTCACAGTCGGGGCGGCGCCGGTAAGTTCCCAAGGTAAGTGGAACTGTAAAGTCCGAGGTGAATGCGGAGATAGGTCTCCGGTAAAGGAGCACCAAGGTCCTCAGGAAAGAGGAGATAGGTCTCAGTAAAAGAGTACCAAAGCCCTCGGGGAAGAGGCAGTAAAGTCTCCGGAAAGGAGCAACACTGTTCGCGACAAAAGCGAACCGAAAGTAAAAACCTCGCTTCTGCTTTAATTTGCAGAGTGAGAGTAAGTTAATGGACCCCGCTATTATAGTGGTGATTTGGCTGCTTTTTAACATAGCAGTGTGGGCTTTTGTTTTCTGGTGGTGTTATCCGACTTGCACACCTTCGGAGCGCGCTAAGACAAAAGCACAATGGGATCGTCACAATCACATCCAATTTTTCTGGCTCTTCAAGAGCTACTTCATTCTAACAATTTAAGGTTAACTAAAGCCACATTACAGAGGTTCCTGAGTGAATGCGACACCATTGCACCCTGGTTTGCGGCCTCGGGCAATCTCACTGTGGATAGTTGGGATAAATTAGGGAAAGACCTGGATTTTGCCTGGGAGCAAGGAACGTTGAAGCCGAGTGTTCGCCCAGTTTGGCGTCTGGTGCGCAGCTGTCTGGAGGACAAAGGGGGAAATAAGAAAGCTATAGCAAATGGACAGGCTGCCCTTGAAATGCTCCAAGAAGAAAGGTCAGAACAGTCAGAAAGTGAGAGAACAAAGGAGAAACAGAAAAGGGATAAGAAGCGAATCTATCCTTCTCTAGGAAGGTTGAGGAAGGAATTAAAAGAACCAGGAGAGGATTCAGAATCAGAGGAGGATATATATGAGGATGAGGACATCATGGAGAAAGAGGAGGAAGAGATTATTGAGCTCATGGAAAAACATTCATTAAAAGTATCAGAAAAACAGCGTCCTAAAATGGCGACTGTAAAACAAGGGCACCGCCCTATCGCTCCTCCCCCCTACTGCTCGAAAGAGGAAGTAGGAGGTCCTGGTTGCTCCACCTTCTGTCCGGAAGTGTGGCATACGGTTCGCACTGAGTTTCGGGTTACTCGACCACTGGCTTATCCAGTTTTTACAGACGGTAACCTACAGAGATATCATGAACCAATTGACTTTAAAATAGTCAAAGCTCTGACAGAATCGGTACGCACCTATGGGGTGACGGCAGCTTTTACAATTGCTCAGGTAGAGGCGCTCGGTCGCTACTGTATGATACCCAGTGACTGGACAAATTTGGTAAGAGCTTGCTCATCACCAGGACAATATTTGGATTGGAGAGCTTTTCAAATTGAGTTTGCCAATGATCAAGGTGCGATTAATCGCGCAGCTGGTGATCAATATTGGGATGTGGACATGCTTCTTGGTCAAGGACGTTTTGCACAGCAACAAACAGGATATCCTCCTCAAGTGTATGATCAGATTAATCAAATAGCCATTAGGGCTTGGAGGTCTCTGCCTAACAAAGGTGAGGTCAATGGAAATCTTACAAAGATATTACAGGGTCCTATGGAACCCTTTTCAGACTTTGTGGCAAGAATGGTAAAAGCTGCAGGAAGAGTGTTTGGGGATCCAGATGCTGCTATGCCTTTGATCAAACAGCTAATTTATAAACAGTGTACAAAAGAGTACAGAGCTGCAATAACTCCATATAAGGGTAAAGGCCTTGAAGTCTGGATGAAAGTCTGTAGGGAGTTAGGGGGTCCGCTGACTAATGCTGGACTAGCAGCCGCTGTGATGCAATTAACTAAGAAAGGCGGAGGTTCAGGAGCTTGCTTTAAATGCGGCAAGCAAGGGCATTTGAAAAAGCAATGCCCCGAGGGAGGAAACACTAAAGTCAATAACTTTGCTCCGCGCCCTAAGCAACCTGGCTTATGTCCTAGATGTAGAAAAGGAAATCATTGGGCTAAGGATTGTAGATCAGTAAAAGACATCAGTGGACAGCCTCTTGTTCAGGGGTATGGAGGAGCCCGTTCAAAAAACGGACGACGGGGCCCACGACCCCAGGGCCCACAAATATATGGGGCCATGGAGGATCAGAACCAGGAACAGAGTCCCAAAACCTGGCCCTCTCTTCGTCATCCGAGGGACCGAGGAGAGCCACTACAGGCTCCACGGGGCTGGACTTACGCTCCACCACCAGACTCGTATTAACTCCCAGAATGGGGGTCCAGCTTGTTGACACCGATTTTAAGGGACCCCTTGAGCCTGGCACAGTAGGTTTGCTTATAGGAAGATCATCTACAGCATTAAAAGGTTTACGAGTGCATCCTGGAGTTATAGATCCTGATTACATGGGTGTAGTAAAGATCATGGTAGAATCTCCTAGAGGGATTACAGCCATTTCTCCTGGAGACAGGATAGCACAGTTACTGCTTTTGCCAAGCTTGCATGACAAGTTTCCAACACAAGCCAGAGAGAGAGGAGAGGGAAACTTTGGCTCCACTGGATCAAACTTAACTTTCCTAGCTTTAGACCTTGATCAACGTCCAACCCTTGAGTTAATAGTGAATGGTAAGAAAATCTTAGGCTTACTAGATTCTGGAGCTGATAAGAGCATCATAGCCACTAAAGATTGGCCCTCTGGCTGGCCTATACAGGTTTCTTCTCAAAGTTTACAAGGTTTAGGCTATGCTAAGGCTCCTGATATGAGTGCTAGACAATTGCCTTGGAAAGATCAGGAAGGGCATTCAGGGACCATGCAACCTTATGTGTTAGACTTACCAATTTCATTATGGGGAAGAGATTTGTTAAAGGATATGGGTTTTAAACTCACAAATGAATACTCAGAAACATCTCAAGGTATCATAAAATGAATGGGATACGTCCCAGGCCGAGGCCTCGAGAAACATCTACAGGGTCATACCAGTCCTATTATTCCACAACCGAGACCAAAGAATCTAGGTCTGGGTTTTTCCTAGGGGCCACTGAGGGAGGTATTCCTATTACCTGGAAAACAGAGGAGCCGGTATGGGTTCCTCAGTGGCCGCTTTCCTCTAAAAAACTGGAAGCTGCTAAGACTCTAGTGCGGGAGCAGCTGGATCTGGGGCATATAAAATCCTCTGTATCTCCATGGAATACTCCTATTTTCGTCATTAAGAAAAAATCTGGTAAATGGAGACTGCTTCACGATCTTAGAGCTATTAATCAACAGATACAAATTATGGGCCCTGTACAACGTGGTCTTCCACTTTTAACTTCTTTACCTACATCATGGCCTATCATCTCTATAGATATTAAAGATTGCTTCTTTTCCATACCTTTGTGTGCCAAGGATTCAGGGCGTTTTGTGTTTACGCTGCCCTCTTGTAATCATGAACAACCTGATCTAAGGTATGAATGGATAGTGTTGCCACAGGGGATGGCCAATAGTCCTACTATGTGTCAGTTGTTTGTAGCAGAAACAATTGCTCCTCTGAGAATGGACTTTCCAAAGATTAGATGTGTTCATTATATGGATGATATTTTATTGGCTGCCAAAGATGATAAAACGCTTAATAAGGCATATACAAAATTGATAAAATTGCTTGAGATGCATAATTTAGTCATAGCCTCAGAAAAGGTACAAAAGGACACTGTTGTTAACTATCTAGGGGCTAAGATTCTCCCTCATACAATTATTCCACAAAAGATAGAGATTAGAAAAGATAATTTAAAAACTCTTAATGATTTTCAAAAGTTGTTGGGAGATATAAATTGGATAAGATGTTATTTAAAATTACCAAATTATGAGTTAAAGCCATTGTATAATATTCTCAATGGTGATTCAGCATTAGATTCACCTAGGCAGTTAACTGCTAAAGCCAGAGAAGCTTTAAAGAAAATGGAGACAGAATTACAAAATGCCAGCCTTAAACGGCTAATAGAAAATATGGATATTCTTTTATGTGTGCTTCCAACATTCTCCCAGCCTACAGCTTTGCTGTGGCAAGATGGTCCGTTACTATGGATTTATTCTAAATCCTCCCCAGGAAAAACTATTAAATACTATCCTACAGCGGTTGCTGACTTGGCTCAAAATAGAATACAGCAATGTATTCAATATTTTGGGAAACTACCAATTAAGACCATAATCCCTTATACTGCTCAACAAGTTAAGATACTTTGTAGAACTGTGGATGACTGGACAATTCTTCGATGTGGATTTTCAGGAGAAATAGATAATCATTATCCAAAACACCCTCTAATGTCATTTTTTAAAGAACATCCAGTCATTTTTCCTAAAATGACTGCAACAGCTCCTATTGCTGGAGCCACAAATATTTTCACTGATGGATCCAAGACGGGCTGTGGAGCCTATATAATAGAGCATCAGGATCCAATGCAATTTCAATATCAGCCTGGCTCCCCCCAGATTATTGAATATAAAATTGTTCTTGAAGTGTTTAGAAATTGCCCGTTCTCCTTTAATCTGATTTCTGATTCGACATATGTTGTAAATGCTATTAAGGCCCTGAAGGTTGCAGGACCTATTAAACCTAATAGTACAGTTTGCAAACTCTTACAGGAGTTGCAAAAATTGATCTGGCATCGCGATCAGAAATTTTTTATACAACATATTAGAGCTCATACCAACTTGCCTGGACCTCTATCAAAAGGCAATGAGATTGTCGATCTCTGTACTAGAGGGGAATATGTATTTTTCGCTTCCTCTATGGAACGAGCACAGCACTTTCACAAACAATTCCATGTATCTACAAAAACTTTACAGCAAAGGTTTCAGCTATCTCGAGCAGAAGCTAGACAGATAGTATTGAATTGTCAACAGTGTATAACCTTCTTGCACCCCCCTAGCCTGGGGGTCAATCCCAGAGGGTTATTGCCCTTAAAGATCTGGCAAATGGACGTAACTCATTTTTCAGGATTTAGAACTCTTAAATATATCCATGTGTCTATGGATACCTGTTCAGGCATCATCCATGCCACCCCTATGAGTGGGGAAAAGGCTCGCAATGTCATTGGACATTGCCTTGAGGCATGGGCTGCCCGGGGAAAACCTCAGCAATTAAAGACAATGGTCCTGCTTATACAGCTCAATCTTTTACCTCCTTCTGTAAACAGATGAAAGTCCAATTAAACCATGGCCTGCCTTATAATCCCCAAGGACAAGGAAGGTTAAAAGAGCCCATCACACATTAAAAGAATATTTATTAAAACAAAAAGGGGGAATAGGCCATGGTAGGACACCAAAGGAACAACTATCTTTGGCTCTCTTTACTCTGAATTTTTTAAATTTGGATTCTCAAGGCCTTTCTGCTGCCGATAGGCACCAGACTCAGGCACCTGCTCAGAAGGGCTACGTAAAATGGAAAGATATCCTTACGGGTCTATGGCATGGACCGGACCCGGTATTAGCATGGGCGAGAGGTTCTGTTTGTGTTTTCCCTCAGGATCAGCAAGACCCGGTGTGGATTCCAGAGAGACTAACGAGGAGGTGCAACAAACAAGATGAAGCCTCCGATATTGATCCTGCTGCTGATCTTGACAACACCGTGGCTGATCCAGGCCAGAGAACAAATCCTGTGGGCCATAGCGAAAGCGTGGCCAATTCCTTTGCCTGTTCATAGCACATCTAAAGTTTTGCCTGTTTTCTTTTCTACTAGTTGTGAATTGGGTTTGCCTTGTGTCAATTTAGATCCTGACACTGCCCAGTATTTAGCCACTAATATTTCTCTCAATGGAGCATTATGCTTCTCCCTTATTAATAATTCTAACCCATGCATTTGGTTGAAGAATGGTTCTATTGGCAATTGGCTTGATCCTCTTACTAATAACCAGATCTCGAATGCTATGCTCACTGAAGCCCTGTCTCAGTTTAGTACAGGCGCTAGTTCTGGCTCTGGCACTGGTACAAATAGAACCAAAGATGTAAATATCACTACATTTCTGATGCTGATGGAGGGGCTCCGACCCTCAAATTCACGCTTTAGTCAAGAGAACTCCACTGCTCGACAAGTCTTGCCTTATTGTGCACCCAATCGAGGCTATCCACCTCATTGGACGCCTTGTCAGAGTCCAGATCACAAACTTAAGCAGATAGCTCCAGGTTTTGAATTTACTCCCCCTCTTGGCAAGTACCAGTATAACCTAACTCAGGGAGGTTCCCAAAGAACAGGCAGTAAAAATACCTGGCCATGGTTTCAATGGGTACTCTCCAACGAGTGTGGAGCATTTACTTCTCTTGAACCTTTTGCGGTTCTCCAGAATCTCTACATAAGACTTCTTAATGTTTCTGGTACAAGGGATGAGAAGGGACCTTCTCTTAAGAATCTATCTATACATAAAACTTTGAATAACCTCACTGTTCCAGCTATCCCAGTATGTTTAAAAGCTCCTTTTTCTTTCTGCTCTCTAATGCTACTAATGCTACCAAAGAAGTGATCTCGTGCAATTCGACTGATGTCTCCTGCATTGCTAGTCAGTGTTGGAATGGTTCTGCTAATACAGCAGTAGTGATGAGGATTCCTAGGTATGTTCCTATTCCGGTCAAAGTGGATACAGGAACGTTTCCCATTACGGAAATCATCAGAACCAAACGGGATTTTGACATAACTGCAACATTGGTTACTGCCATTACCCTTTCTGCAGCAGCGGCTACGACTGCCGCCGTTGCCATGGCTGCTCAGGTC
>NC_048598.1:183894519-183913753 GCF_003668045.3 Cricetulus griseus | reverse complement strand
AGCCAATTCTATGCCACAAAGAACTATCTAACCCTAGGCCTGGAAGACCCAGCTACCAATAGGCCAGGAAGAACCAGGTAACTCTAGGCTACAAAGAAGAAGCTAAAACTAGGCCACAAAGAAACAGCTAACACTTGGCTTTGCAGAAACAGCTAACACTAGGCCAGAAAGAAGTAGCTAACACTAGGCCACTAAAAACCAGCTAACACTAGGCCACAAAGAACTAGCTAACAGTAGACCAGGAAAAACCAGCTAACAAGGCCACAAGGAACTAGCTAACCCTAGGCCACAAAGAACCAGCGAATGCTAGGCCACAAAGAACTAGCTAACAGTAGGCCAGGAAGAAGCAGCTAACACTAGGCCAGGAAGAACCAGCAAACACAAGACTGCAAAATAGCAGGTAACATTAGGCCACAAGAACCATCTATCACTTGGCTACGAAGAAACAGCTAACACTAGGCCACAAAGAACTAGCTAACACTAGGCCACAAAGAACCAGCTGACACGAGACCATGCAGAACCAGGTTACACTAGGCCACAAAGAACCAGCTAACCATAGGCCACAAAGAACCAGCGAATTCTAGGCCACAAAGAACTATCTAACCCTAGGACAGGAAGACCCAGCTTCCAATAGGCCAGGAAAAACCAGGTAACTCTAGGCTACAAAGAAGAAGCTTAAATTAGGCCACAAAGAAACAGCTAACACTTGGCTTTGCAGAAACAGATAACACTAGGCCAGAAAGAACTAGCTAACCATAGGCCAGGAAGAACCAGCTAACATAAGGCTACAAAGAACCACCTAACACTAGGCCACAAAGAACTAGCTAACCCTAAGCCAGGAAGAATCAACTAACACTAGGACAGGAATAACCAGCTAATGCTAGGCTAGTAAGAACCAGCTAATATTCGGCTACAAAGAAGCATTAAACACTAGCCTACAAACAACCAGTAACACTTGGCTACTAAGATCCAGCTACCACTAGGCTAAAAAGAACTAGCTAACCCTAAGCCAGGAAGAACCAACTAACACTAGGCCAGGAATAACCAGCTAATGCTAGGCCAGTAAGAACCAGCTAACACTCGGCAACAAGGAAGCATTAAACACTAGCCTACAAACAACCAGTTAACACTTGGTTACTAAGAAACAGCTAACACTAGGCCACAAAGAACTAGCTAACACTAGGCTACAAAGAACCAGTTAATACTAGGGCACAAATACCAACTAACCCTAGGCCACAAAGAAGTAGGTAACACAAGGCCAGGAGAAATAGTTAACACTAGACCAGTAAGAACCAGATAACCCAAGGCCAGGAAGAACCAGCTAATTTTTCGCCAGGAATTATCACCTATTTTAGGTGAGGAAGAACCAGCTAATTCTAGGCCACAAAGAAACAGCTAACACTAGGAAACAAATAACTAGCTAACACTAAGCCACAAAGAACCAGCTAACCCTAGGATAGAAAGAACCAGACACCCTAGACCACAAAGTACTATCTAACAAAATGCCAGGAAGAACCAACTAACACTAGGCTACAAAGAACCAGCTAACACTAGGCTACAAAGAAGCAGCTAACACTAGGCCACCAAGAACAAGGTAACAATAGACAGGATGAACCAACTAACACTAGGCTACAAAGAACCAGCTAACCCTAGGTTACAAAGAACCAGCGAACACTGGGCCACAAAGAACCAGGTAACAAGAGGCCACAAAGAAGTAGCTAACCCTAGGCCACAAAGAACCAGGTAACAATAGGCCAGGAAGAACCAGCTAACACTAGGCTACAAAGAAGCAGCTAACACTAGGCTACAATGAAGCAGCTAACGCTAGGCCACAAAGAACCAGCTAACTCTAGGCCACAAAGAACCAGCTAATCTATGCTACAAAGAACCAGCTAACACAAGGCCACTAAGAACCATTTAACACTAGGCCGCAAAGAACTAGCTAATCCTAGGCCACAAAGATCCATCTAACACTAGACCATGAAGAACCAGCTGACCCTAGGCCTGAAGGAACCAGCTAACTATGCTAGAAAGAACCAGCTAACACTAGGCCACAAAGAACCAGCTAATCTATGCTACAAAGAACCAGCTAACACTAGGCTACAAAGAACCAGCTAACTCTAGGACACAAAGGACCAGCTAACACTAGGCTACAAAGAACTAGCTATTACTAGGCCACAACGAACTTGATTTCACTAGGGTAGGAAGAACCAGCTAACAATATTCTACAAAGAATCACCTAACAGTAGGCTAAGAAGAATCAGCTACCTCTAGGCCAAAAATAGCCAGGTAATCATAGGCCACAAAGAACCAGCTAACCTTAGGCCACAAAGAATTACCCAACACTAGGCCAAGAAGAACCAGCAAATCTAGGCCAGGAAGTAGCAGGTAACACAAGGCTACAAAGAACCAGCTAACTCTGGGCTATAAAGTACCAGCTGACACTAGGCCACAAAGAATAAGCTAACCTCTGCTACAAAGAAAAGGCTAACACTAGGCTACAAACAACCAGCTAACTCTAGGTCTCAAAGAAACAGCTAACACTAGGCCACAAGAACCAGCTAACACTAGGCCACAAAGAACTAGCTAACCCTAGGCCAGGAAGAAAAGCTAACAATAGGCCAGGAAGAACTAGCTAAGACTAGGCTACAAAGGACCAGCTAACACTAGGCTACAAAGAACCAGCTAACTCTAGGTCACAAAGGACCAGCTAACCTATGCTACCAAGAACCAGCTAACACTAGGCTACAAAGAACCATATAATTCTAGACTACAAAGAACCAGCTACCCCTAGGCAACAAAGAACTAGTGAACAATAGGCCACAAAGAACTAGATAACCTTAGCCCAGGAAGAACCATCTTTCACTAGGCCAGGAAGAAACAGCTAATGCTAGGCCCGGAAGAACCAGCTAACACTAGGCTACAAAGAAGCAGCTAACAATAGGCCACCAAGAAACAGCCAAAACTAGGCCACAAAGAACAAGGTAAACCTAGGCCTAAAAGAACCAGCAAACACTAGGCCACAAAGAAATAGCTAACCCTAGGCCAGGAAGACCCAGCTAACAATAGGCTAGGAAGAACTAGCTAACACTAGTCTACAAAGAAGCAGCTAACACTAGGCTACAATGAAGCAGCTAACACTAGGCCACAAAGAACCAGCTAACTCTGGGCCACAAAGAACCAGCTTATCTATGCTACAAAGAACCAGCTAACACTAGGCCACAAAGAAACATTTAACACTAGGCCAGAAAGAACTAGCTAACAGTAGGCCAGGAAGAACCAGATAATACTAGGTCACAAAGAACTAGGTAACCATAGACCGCAAGATCCATCTAACACTAGACCATGAAGAACCAGCTGACACTAGGCCACAAAAAAACAGCTAACCTATAGTACAAAGAACCAGCTAACACTAGGCTACAAAGAACCAGCTAACTCTAGGCAACAAAGAACCAGCTAATCTATGCTACAAAGAACCAGTTAACACTAGGCTACAAAGAACCAGATAAGAGTAGGCTACAAAGAAGCAGCTAACCCTAGGTCACAAAGAAGAAGCAAAAACTAGGCCAAGAACTAGCTAAGCCTCAGCCAGGAAGAACCAGCTAACACTAGGCCAGGAAGAACCTGCTAATGCTAGGCCAGGAATACCCAGCTAACAATAGGCCAGGAAGAACCAGCTAACACTAGGCTAAAAAGAAGCAGCTAACACTAGGCTACAATGAAGCAGCTAACACTAGGCCACAAAGAACCAGCTAACTCCAGGCCACAAAAAACCAGCTAATCTATGCTACAAAGAACCAGCTAACACTAGGCTATAAAAACCAGCTAACTCTTGGCAACAATGAACCAGCTAACCTATGCTACCAAGAACCAGCTTACACTAGGTTACAAAGAACCAGCTAATTCTAGGCTACAAAGAACCAGTTAACCGTAGCCCACAAAGAACCAGTGAACACAAGACCAAAAAGAACTAGCTAAACTTAGTCCAGGAAGAACCATCTTTCACTAGGCCAGGAGAACCAGCTAATGCTAGGCCAAGAAGAACCAGCTAACACTAGGCTACAAAGAAGCAGCTAACACTAGGCCACCAAGAAACAGCCAAAACTAGGCCACAAAGAACAAGCTAAACCTAGGCCTAAAAGAACCAGTGAACACTAGGCCACAAAGAACTAGCTAACCCTAGGCCAGGAAGAACCAGCTAATAATAGGCTAGGAAGAACTAGCTAACACTAGGCTACAAAGAAGCAGCTAACACTAGGCCACAAAGATCCATCTAACTCTAGGCCACACAGAACCAGGTAATCTATGCTACAAAGAACCAGCTAACACTAGGCCACAAAGAACTAGCTAACAGTAGGCCAGGAAGAACCTGATAACACTAGGTCACAAAGAACTAGGAAACCCTAGGCCACAAGATCCATGTAACACTAGACCATGAAGAACCACCTGACACTAGGCCACAAAGAACTTGCTAACCTATGGTACAAAGATCCAGCTAACACTAGGCTACAAAGAACCAGCTAACTCTAGGCAACAAAGAACCAGCTAATCTATGCTACAAAGAACCAGCTAACACTAGGCTACAAAGAACCAGCTAAGAGTAGGCTACAAAGAAGCAGCTAACCTTAGGCCATAAAGAACCAGCGAAAACTATGCCAGAAAGAACTAACTAAGCCTCAGCCAGGAAGAACCAGCTAACACTAGGCCAGGAAGAACCTGCATTTGCTAGGCAAGGAAGAAGCAGCTAACACTAAGCTACAAAGAAGCAGCTAACACTAGGCTAGGGAAAACCAGCTAACACTAGGCTACAAAGAATCAGCTAACAGGGTTCCAAAAAACCAGCTAACCCTAGGCCAACAAGAAACAGCTAATCCTAGGCCGCAAAGAGCCAGCTAACTCCAGGCCACAAAGAACTAGACAACACTAGGCCAAGAAGAACCAGCTAACACTGGGCCAGGAAGAAGCAGCTAACACTAGGCCAGGAAGAACCAGCTAACACTAGGCTACAAAGAACCAGCTAAAGTTAGGTTACAAAGAAGTAGCTAACCCTAGGCCATAAAGAAAAATCCACACTAGGCCACAAAGAACTAGGAAATCCTAGGCCAGGAAGAATCAGCTAATTCTTGGCCAGGAAAAACCAGCTAAATCTAGGCGACGAAGAATTAACTAAGACTAGGCCACAAGGAAATAGGTAACATAAGGCTACAAAGAAGCTGTTAACACTAGGCTACAAAGAACCAGCTAACACTAGGGTAGGAAGAAACAGCTCATACTAGGCTACAAAGAATCAGGTAACGATAGGTTACAAAAAAAGAGCTAACCCTAAGCCAACAAGAACCAGCTAATCATAGGCCACAAAGAACCAGCTAACCCTAGGCCAAAAAGAACTAGACAACACTAGGCGAGGAAGAACCAGCTAACCCTAGGCCAGGAAGAAGCAGCTAACACTAGGCCAGGAAGAACCAACTAACACTAGGCTTCAAAGAACCAGCTAAATCTCGGTTAAAAAGAACCAGCTAACACTAGACCATGAAGAACCAGCTGACACTAGGCCACAAAGGGCCAGCTAACAAGAGGCCACAAAGACCTAGCTAACCCTTGGCCAAGAAGAACCACTAACAATAGGCCAGGAAGAACCAGCTAACACTAGGCGACTATCAAGCAGCTAACCCTAGGCTACAAAGAAGCAGCTAATACTAGGCCACAAAGAACCATCTAACACTTGGCTACAAAGAAACAGCTAACACTAGGTCACAAAGAACTAGCTCACTCTAGGCCACAAAGGACTAGCTAACACTAGGCCAAAAAGAACTAGCTATTACTAGGCCAGGAAGAACCAGCTAACACTAGGCCACAAAGAACTAGCTAACCTTAGGACATAAAGAACCAGCTAACACTAGTCCATGAAGAACCAGCTGACACTAGGCCACAAAGAACCAGCTAACCTATGCTACAAAGAACCAGGTAACACTAGGCTACAAAATACCAGCTAACTCTAGGCTACAAAGAACCAGCTAACTGTAGGTGACAAAGACCAGCAAACACTAAGCCACAAAGAACTAGCTATCCCTAGGCCAGGAAGATTCAGGTAACACTAGGCCCAGAATGACCAGCTAATTTAGGCCAGGAAGAAACAGCTAGCAGTAGTTTACAAAGAAGCAGTGAACACTAGGCCACCAAGAACTAGCTAACACTAGGACAGGAAGAACCAACCAACACTGGGCTACAAAGAACCAGCTAACCCTGGGCCACAAAGAACCATGTAACACTAGGCCACAAAGAAGTAGCTAACCCTAGCCCAGGAAGAACCAGCAAACACTAGGCTAGGAAGAACCAGCTAACAATAGGCTACAAAGAACCAGCTAATCCTAGGCCAAAAAGAATAAGCTAATCCTAGGCCACAATGAACCAGCAAATCCTAGGCCACAAAGAAGTAGCCAACACTAGGCCAGGAAGAACCATCTAATTCTAGGCTAGGAATAACAAGCTAACACTATGCTACAAAGAAGCAGCTAACTCTAGGCTACAAAGAACCAGGTGACACTATGCCACAAAGAAGCAGCCAACCTATGCTACAAAGAAGCAGCTAACACTAGGCTACAGATAACCAGCTAAATCTACGTTACAAAGAACTAGGTAACCCTAGACCACAAAGAAGCAGCTAACACTAGGCCACAAAGAACTAGCTCACACTAGGCCACAAAGGACTAGCTAACACTAGGCCACAAAGAACTAGCTATCACTAGGCCAGGAAGAACCAGCTAACACTAGGCCACAAAGAACTAGCTAACCTTCAGACATAAAGAACCAGCTAACACTAGTCCATGAAGAACCAGCTGACAATAGGCCACAAAGAACCAGCTAACCTATGCTACAAAGAATCTGCTAACACTAGGCTACAAAGGAGCAGCTAACTCTAGGTCACAAAGAACCAGCTAACCTATGCTACAAAGAACCAGGTAACACTAGCTACAAAATACCAGCTAACCCTATGCTACAAAGAACCAGCTAACCATAGGTGAAAAAGACCAGCAAACCCTAGGCCACAAAGAAGTAGCCAACACTAGGCCTGGAAGAGCCATCTAATTCTAGGCCAGGAAGAACAAGCTAACACTAGGCTACAAAGAAGCAGCTAACTCTAGGCTACAAAGAACCAGCTGACACTAGGCCACAAAGAACCAGCTAAGCTATGCTAAAAAGAACCAGCTGACACTAGGCTACAAAGAACCAGCTAAATCTATGCAACAAAGAAAAAGCTAATCTAAGCTACAAAGAACCAGCTAACACTAGGCTACAAAGAACCTGCTAAGAGTAGGTTATAAAGAAGCAGCTAACCCTAGGACACAAAGAACAAGTGACACTAGGCCACAAAGACCTAGCTAAGCCTCGGCCAGTAAGAACCAGCTAACACTAGGCCAGGAAGACGCAGTTAACGCTAGGCCAGGAAGAAGCAGCTAACATTAGGCTACAAAGAAGCAGCTAACACTAGGCTAGGAAGAACCAGGTGACACCAGGCTACAAAGAATCAGCTAAGGGTAGGGTACAAAGAACCAGCTAACCCTAGGCTACATAGAACTAGACAACACTAGGCCAGTAAGAACCAGCTAACCCTAGGCAAGTAAGAACCATCTAACCCTAGGCTCCAAAGAACCAGCTAACACTAGGCAACAAAGAACCAGCTAACCAATGCTACAAAGAACCAGCTAAGACTAGGCCACAAAGAACTAGCTAACACTAGGCCAGGAAGAATCAGCTAATGCTAGGCCAGGAAGAACCAGCTAACACTAGGCCACCAAGAACAAGCTAACACTAGGCTCCAAAGAACCAGCTAAATGTAGGTTACAAAGAACTAGCTAATCTTAGGCCATAACTAAAAAGCGACACTAGGCTGCAAAGTACTAGCTAACTCTCTGCCAGGAAGAACCAGCTAACACTAGTCCAGGAAGAACCATCAAAGGCTAGGCCAGGAAGATCCAGCTAACACTAGGCCACAAAGAAACAGCTAGCCCTAGGCCACAAAGAACTAGGAAACCCTAGGCCAGGAAGAACCTGCTAATAGTAGGCCAGGAAGAACCAGCTAACACTAGGCTACAAAGAACCAGCTAAATTTAGGCTACCAAAAACCGGCTGACACTAGACCACAAAGAACTAGCTAACCCTAGGCCAGGAAGAACCAGCTAATTCTTGGCCAGGAAGAACCAGCTAATTCTAGGCAATGAAGATTTAGCTAACACTAGGCCAAAAGGAACTAGGTAACACTAGGCTAGAAAGAAGCAGCTAACACTAGGCCACAAAGAACCAGCTAACACTAGGCTAGGAATTAACAGCTAATACTAGGCTACAAAGAATCAGATAAAGGTAGGGTACAAAGAACCAGCTAACCCTAGGCCAAAAACAACTAGCTAATCCTAGGCCACAAAAAACCACCTAACCATAGTCCACAAAGAAGTAGTCAACATTAGGCCACGAAGAACCAGCTTACACTAGTTCATGAAGAACCAGCTGACACTAGGCCAGAAAGAACCAGCAAACATAGGTTACAAAAAACCAGCTAAATCTATGTTACAAAGAACTAGCTAACCATAGGCCACAAAGAACCAGCTAACACTAGGCCACCAAGAATTAGCTAACCCTAGGCACCTAAGAACCAACTAACGATATGCCAGGAAGTACCAGCAAACAATAGTCTACAAAGAAGCAGCTAACACTAGGCTCCAAAAAGGAGGTAATGCTAGGCCACAAAGAACCAGCCTACACGTAGCTAGGAAGAAACAGCTAACACCAGGCCACCAAGAACTAGCTAACACTAGGCCAGGAAGAACCAGCTAATACTAGGCTACAAAGAATCAGCTAACAGTAAGCTAAGAAGAACCAGCTACGCCTAGGCCAAAAAGAACCAGGTAATCCTAAGCCACAAAAAAAAAAAAAGCTAACCCTAGGCCACAATGAATTAGCCACCACTAGGACAAGAATAACCAGCTAACCCTAGGCCAGGAAGAACCAGGTAACTCTAGTCTACAAAGAACCAGAAACTCTACGCTATAAAGAACCAGCTGACAGTAGGCCACAAAGAACAAGCTAACCTCTGCTACAAAGTAAGAGCTAACACTAGGCTACAAAGAACCAGCTAACACTAGGTCTCAAAGAACCAGCTAACCTATGCTACAAAGAGCCAGCTAACACTAGGCCACAAAGAACTAGGTAACACTAGGACAGGGAGAACCAGCTAACACTAGGCTACAAGGAACCAGCTGACACTAGGCCACAAAGAACCAGCTAACCTGTGCTACAAAGAACCAGGTAACACAAGGCTACAAAGAACCAGCTAAACCTAGGACACAAAGGACAAGCTAGCATAGGCCACAAAGAACCAGCCAACACTAGTCCCCAAAGAACTAGCTAAACCTAGGCCACTAAGAATCAGCTAACAATAGGCCAGGAAGAACCAGCTAACACTAGGCTGCAAAGAAGCAGCTAACACTAGGCTGCAAAGAAGCAGCAAACTCTAGGTACAAAAAACCAGCAAACACTCGGCTAGGAAGATACAGCTAACACTAGGCCACCAAGAACTAGCTAACACTATGCCAGGAAGAACCAACTAACACTAGGCTACAAAGAACCAGCTAAATCTCGGTTACAAAGAACCAGCTAACAAGAGGCCACAAAGAGCTAGCTAACCCTAGGCCAAGAAGAACCACTAACAATAGGCCAGGAAGAACCAGCTAACACTAGGCGACAATCAAGCAGCTAACACTAGGCCACCACTAGGCCAACACTACAAATTAGCTGATAACACTAGGCATCAAAGAACCATCTAACACTTGGCTACGAAGAAAAAGCTAACACTAGGCCACAACGAACTAGATAACACTAGGCCACAAAGAAGCAGCTAACACTACGCCACAAAGAACTAGCTATCACTAAGCCAGGAAGAACCAGCTACACCTAGGCCAAAAAGAACCAGCTAATCCTAGGCCACAAAGAACCAGCTAACCCTAGGCCACAAAGAATTAGCCAACACTAGGCCGAGAAGAACCAGCTAACACTAGGCCACATAAAACCTGGTAACATTAGGCTACAAAGAATCAGCTAACACTAGGCTACAAAGAACCACCTGACACTAGGCCACAATGAACCATCTAACCTCTGATACAAAGAAACATTAACAGTAGGCTACAAAGAACCTGCTAACCCTACAAAGACCAGCGAACACTAGGCCACAAAGAACTAGCTATCCCTAGGCCAGGAAGAACCAGGTAACAGTAGGCCAGGAATAACCAGCTAATACTAGGCCAGGAAGAACCAGCTGGCACTAGTTTACAAAGAAGCAGTTAACACTAGGCCACCAAGAACTAGCTAACACTAGACCAGGATGAACCAACTAACACTAGGCTACAAAGAACCAGCTAACTCTAGGTTACAAGGAACCAGCTAACCCTGGGCCACAAAGAACCAGGTAACACTAGGCCACAAAGAACAAGCTGACACTAGGCAAAGAAGAACCAGCTAACACTAGGCTATGAAGAACCAGCTAACACTAGGCTACTAAGAACCAGCGAATCCTAGGCCAAAAAGAACCAGCTAATCCTAGGCCAGAAAAAACCAGCAAACCATAGGCCACAATGAACTAGCCAACACTAGGCCAGGAAGAACCACCTAATTCTAGGCCAGGAAGAACAACTAAAACTAGGCTACAAAGAAGCAGCTAACTCTAGGCTACAAAGAACCAGCTGACACTAGGCCAATAAGAACCAGCTAACACGAGCCAGGAAGAACAGGTTGACAATAGGCCACATAGAACCAGCTAAGCTATGCTACAAAGAACCAGCTAACACTAGGCTACAAAGAATGAGCTAAATCTAGGCAACAAAGAAAAAGCTAATCTATGCTACAAAGAACCAGCTAACACTAGGCTACAAAGAGGCAGCTAACCCTAGGACACAACGAACAAGTGAACATTAGGCCACAAAGAACTAGCTAAGCCCAGCCAGTAAGAACCAGCTAACACTAGGCCAGGAAGAAGCAGCTAATGCTAGGCCAGGAAGAACCAGCTAACACTAGGCTACAAAGAAGCAGCTAACACTAGACCACAAAGAACCAGATAGCCCTAGGTTACAAAGAACTAGCAAACCATAGGCCAGGAAGAACCAGCTAATAGTAGGCCAGGAAGAACCAGCTAACACTAAGCTACAAAGAACCAGCTAACTCTAGGCTACAAAGAACCGGCTGACACTAGGCCACAAAGAACTAGCTAACCCTAGACCAGGAAGAACCAGCTAGTTCTTGGCCAGGAAGAACCAGCTAATTCTAGGCGATGAAGATTTAGCTAACACTAGGCCACAAGGAAATAGGTAACACTAGGCTACAAAGAAGCAGCTAACACTAGGCTACAAAGAACCAGCTAACTCTAGGCTAGGAAGAAACAGCTAATACTAGGCTACAAAGAATCAACGAACGGTAGGGTACAAAGGAACAGCTAACCCTAGGCCAAAAAGAACCAGCAAATCCTAGGCCACAAAGAACCACCTATCCATAGGCCACAAAGAACTAGCCAACATTAGGCCAGGAAGAACCAACTTACACTAGACCATGAAGAACCAGCTGACACTAGGCCTGAAAGAAACAGCTAACATAGGCAACAAAAAACATCTAAATCTATGTTACAAAGAACTATGTAACCATAGGCCACAAAGAACCAGCTAACACTAATCCACCAAGAACTAGCTAACTCTAGGCCACTAAGAACCAGCTAACAATAGGCCAGGAAGAGCCAGCTAACACTAGGCTACAAAGCAGCAACTATCACTAGGCTACAAAGAAGCATGTAACTCTAGGCCACAAAGAACCAGCTAACACTTGGCTAGGAAGAAACAGCTAACACCAGGCCACCAAGAGCTAGCTAACACTAGGAAACAAAGAACCAGCTAACACTAGGACACAAATAACTAGCTAAAACTAGGCCAGGAAAAAACAGCTAATATAGGCTACAAAGAATCAGCTAACAGTAGGCTAAGAAGAATCAGCTACCCTTAGGCCAAAAAGAACCAGCTAATCCTAAGCCACAAAGAACCAGCTAACTCTAGGCCACAAAGAATTAGGTACCACTAGGCCAAGAAGAACCAACTAACACTAGGCTAGAAAGAATTGGTAAGTCTAGTCTACAGAGAACCACCAAACTCTAAGCAACAAAGAACCAGTTGACAGTAGGCCACAAAGAACCAGCTAACTTCTGCTACAAAGAAAGAGCTAACACTAGCCTACAAAGAACCAGCTAACTCTAGGTTCAAAGAACCTGTTAACCTATGCTACAAAGAACCAGCTAACACTAGGCCACAAAGCACCAACTAAATCTAGGTTACAAAGAACTAGCTAATCCTAGACCACAAATTACCAGCTAACACTAGGCTACAAAGAAGCAGCAAACAATAGGTCACAAAAAACCAGCAAACACTTGGCTACAAAGAAACAGCTAACACTAGGCCACCAAAAACTAGCTAACACTTGGCCAGGAAGAACAACTAACACTAGGCTTCAAATAACCAGCTAAATCTCGGTTACAAAGAACCAGCTAACACTAGACCATGAAGAACCAGCTGACACTAGGCCACAAGGAACCAGCTAACAAGAGGCCACAAAGACCTAGCTAACCCTTGGCCAAATTAACCACTAAAAATAGGAAAGGAACAACCAGCTAACACTAGGTGACAATCATGCAGCTAACCCTAGGCTACAAAGAAGCAGCTAGCACTAGGCCACAAAGAACTAGCTATCACTGGGCCAGGAAGAACAAGCTAACACTAGGCTACAAAGAATCAGCTAACAGTAGGCTAAGAAGAACCAGCTTCCCCTAGGCCAAAAATAACCAGCTAATCCTAGGACACATAGAACCAGCTATCCCTAGGCCACAAAGAATTAGCCAACACTAGGCCAAGAAGACCAGCTAACACTAGGCCAGGAACAACCTGGTAACACTAGGCTACAACGAACCTGCTAACTGTAGGCTACAAAGAACCAGCTAATTCTAGGCTACAAAGAACCAGATCACACTAGGCCACAAAGAATCAGCTAACCTCTGCTACAAAGAAACTGTAACACTAGGCTACAAAGAACCAGCTAACTCTATGTCACAAAGAACCAGCTAGCCTGTGCTTCAAAGAACCAGCTAACACTAGGCATAAGAACTAGCTAACACTAGGCAAGGAAGAATCATCTAACACTAGGCTACAAAGAACCAGCTAACACTAGGCCACCAAGAACTACCTCACACTAGTCTAGGAAGAAGCAGCTAACTCTAGGCTACAAAGAATCAGCAAAATCTAGGTTTCAAAGAACTAGCTAACATAGGCCACAAAGAACCAGCTAACACAAGGCCACAAAGAACTACCTAACCCTAGGCCAGGAAGAACCAGCTAACAATAAGCCAGGAAGAACCAGCTAATCATAGGCTACAAAGAAGCAGCTAACACTAGGCCAAAAACAACAAGCTAACACTTGGCTACAAAGAAACAGCTAACACTAGCCCACAAAGAACTAGCTAACACTAGGCCACAAAGAACCAGCTAACACTAGGCCACAAAGAACTTGCTAACACTTAGCCAGGAAGAACCAGCTAACTTTAGGCTACAAAGAACCAGCTAACACTAGTCCATGAAGAACTACCTGACAGTAGGCCACAAAAAGCCAGCTAACCTATGCTACAAAGAAAGAGCTAACACTAGGCCAGGAAGAACCAGCTAACACTAGGCCACAAAGAACTAGCTAACCTTAGGCCAGGAAGAACTAGCTAACAATAGGCCAGGAAGAACCAGCTGACACTCAGCTACAAAGAACCAGCTAACACTAGGCCATGAAGAACCAGCTGACACTAGGCTACAAAGAACCAGTTAACTCTGGGCCACAAAGAACCATCTATCACTAGGCCAGGAAGAACTAGCTAACACTAGGTCAGGAAGAACCAGCTAACACTAGGCTAAAAAGAAGCAGCTAACACTAGGCTACAATGAAGCAGCTAACACTAGTCCACAAAGAACCTGCTAACTCCAGGCCACAAAGAACCAGCTAATCTATGCTACAAAGAACCAGCTAACACTAGGCCACAAAGAACTAGCTAACAACAGGCCAGGAAGAACCAGATAACAACAGGCCAGGAAGAACCAGATAACACTAGGCCAAAAAGAACCAGCTAACTTATGCTACAAAGAACCAGCTAACACTAGGCTATAAAGAACCAGCTAATTCTTGGCAACAAAGGACCAGCTAATCTATGGTAAAAAGAACCAGCTAACACTAGGCTACAAAGAACCAGCTAACTCTAGGTCACAAAGGACCAGCTAACCTATGCTACCAAGAACCAGCTAACACTAGGCTACAAAGAACCAGCTAATTCTAGGCCACAAAGAACCAGCTAACCCTAGGCAACAAAGAACCAGCGAACAATAGGCCACAAAGAACTAGATAACCTTAGCCCAGGAAGAACCATCTTTCACTAGGCCAGGAAGAAACAGCTAATGCTAGGCCCGGAAAAACCAGCTAACACTAGGCTACAAAGAAGCAGCTAACACTAGGCCACCAAGAAACAGCCAAAACTAGGCCACAAAGAACAAGGTAAACCTAGACCTAAATGAACCAGCAAACACTAGGCCACAAAGTACTAGTTAACCCTAGGCCAGGAAGACGCATCTAACAATAGGCTAGGAAGAACTAGCTAACACTAGGCTACAAAGAAGCAGCTAAAACTAGGCTAGGAAGAAACAGCTAATACTAGGCTACAAAGAATCAGCTAACGGTAGGGTACAAAGAAGCAGCTAACCCTAGGCCAAATAGAACCAGCAAATCCTTGGCCACAAAGAACCACCTATCCATAGGCCACAAAGAACTAGCCATCATTAGGCCAGGAAGATCCAGCTTACACTAGACAATGAAGAACCAGCTGACACTAGGCCAGAAAGAACCAGCTAACATAGGCTACAAAAAAACAGCTAAATCTATGTTACAAAGAACTAGCAAACCCTAGACCACAAAAAATCAGCTAACTCTAGGCCACCAAGAACTAGCTAACCCTAGGCCACTAAGTACCAGCTAACAATAGGCCAGGAAGAGCCAGCTAACATTAGGCTACAAAGAGGCAGCTAACACTAGGCTACAAAGAAGCAGTTAACACTAGGCCACAAAGAATCAGCTAACACTTAGCAAGATAGAAACAGCTAACACCAGGCCACCAAGAACTAGCTAACACTCTGCCACAAAGAACCAGTTATCACTAGGCCACCAAGAACTAGCTAACCCTAGGCCAGGAAGAACCAGCTAACAATTGGCCAGGAAAAAACAGCTAACCATAGGCTACAAAGAAGCAGCTAACACTAGGCCAAAAGCAACAAGCTAACACTTGGCTACAAAGAAACAGCTAACACTAGCCCACAAAGAACTAGCTAACACTAGGCCACAAAGAACCATCTAACACTTGGCCACAAAGAAATAGCTAACACTAGGCCAGGAAGAACCAGCTAACACTAGGCCACAAAGAACTAGCTAATCTTAGGCCACAAAGAACCAGCTAACACTAGTCCATGATAAACAAGCTGACACTATGCCTCAAAGAACAAGCTAACCTATGCTACAAAGATTCATGTAACACTAGGCCACAAAGAACCAGCTAACCTATGCTACAAAGAACCAGGTAACACTAGGCTACAAAAACCAGCTAACTCTAGGCTACAAAGAACCAGCTAACCCTAGGTGACAAAGACCAGTAAACACTAGGCCACAAAGAACTAGCTATCCCTAGTCCAGGAAGAACCAGGTAACACTAGGCCAGCAATAACCAGCTAATGCTAGGCCAGGAAGAACCAACTAACACTAGGCTACAAAAACCAGCTAGCTCTAGGTTACAAAGAACCAGGTAACCCTGGGCCACAAAGTACCTGGTAACACTAGGCCACAAAGAACTAGCTATCCCTAGGTCAGGAAGCACCAGCTAATGTTAGGCTAGATACAAACAGATAACACTAGGCTCCAAAGCACCAGCTAATCATAGACGAAAAAGAACCAGCTAATCCTAGGCCAGAAAGAACCAGCAAACCCTAGGCCACAAAGAACCAGCCAACCAATGCTACAAAGAAGCAGGTAACACTAGACCACAAAGAACTAGCTAACACAGGGACAGGAAGAATCAGTTAACACTAGGCTACAAATAACCTGCTAACATTTGGCCACCAAGAACTAGCTAACACTAGGCGAGGGACAAGTAGCTAACACTAGGCTACAAATAACCAGCTATATCGAGGTTACAAAGAAACAGCTAACACTAGACCATAAGAAGCAGTTGCCACTATGCCACACAGAGCCAGCTAACACTAGACCATGAAGAATCAGCTGACACTAGGTCACAAAGAACTAGCAAACATTAGTCCAGGAAGAACCAGCTAACACTAGGCTAGGAAGGAACAGCTAATACTAGGCTACAAAGAATCAGCTAACAGTAGGGTACAAAGAACCAGGTAACCGTAGGCCAAATAGAACCAGCTAATCCTTGGCCACAAAGAACTAGCCTTCATTATGCCAGGACGATGCAGCTTACATTAGACCATGAAGAACAAGCTGATACTAGGCCAGAAAGAACCAGCTAACATAGGCTACAAAAAAACAGCTAAATCTATGTTACAAAGAACTAGCAAACCCCAGGCCACAAAAAATCAGCCAACACTAGGATACCAAGAACTAGCTAACCCTAGACCACTAAGTACCAGCTAACAATAGGCCAGGAAGAGCCAGCTAACACTAGGCTACAAAGAAGCAACTAACACTAGGCTATAATGAAGCAGTTAACACTAGGCCACAAAGAACCAGCTAACACTTAGCTAGGAAGAAACAGCTAACACCAGGCCACCAAGAACTAGCTAACACTAGGCCAGGAAGAACCAGTTAATACTAGGCTACAAAGAATGAGCTAACAGTAGGCTAAGAAGAACCAGCTACCCCAAGCCAAAAATAACCCGGTAATCCTAAGCCACGAAGAACCAGCTAACCCTAGGCCACAAAGAATTAGCCACCACTAGGCCAAGAAGATCCAGCTAACACTATGCCAGGAAGAACCAGGTAACTCTAGTCTACAAAGAACCAGCAAACACTATACTACAAAGAACCAGCTGACAGTGGACCACAAAGAACCAGCTAACCTCTGCTACAAAGAAAGAGCTAACACTAGACTACAAAGAACCTGCTAACTCCAGGCCACAAAGAACATCTATGTTCATGAGGAATATTGGTCTGTAGTTCTCTTTCTTAGTTGTGTCTTTGTGTGGCTTGGGTACAAAGGTAATTGTAGACTCATAAAAAGAGTTTGGCAATGACCCTTCTGCTTCTATTTTGTGGAACAATTTGAGGAGAATTGGTATTAGTTGTTTTTTGACTTTCTGGTAGAATTCTGCACTGAAGCCATCTGGCCCTGGGCTTTTTTTGGTTGGGAGACTTTTGATGACTGCTTCTATCTCATTAGGGGTTATAGGTCTATTTAAATTGCTTATTTGTTCTTGATTTAATTTTGGTAAGTGATATCTATCCAGAAAATTGTCCATTTCCTTTAGACTTTAGAATTTTGAGGAGTACAGGTTCTCAAAGTATGACCTGAAGATTCTCTGGATTTCCACAGCATTTGTTGTGTCCCCCTTTTTTATTTCTGATTTTTTTAATTTGCATGTTCACTCTGATGTTTGATAAGTTTGGATAAATTTTGTCTATCTTGTTGATTTTCTCGAAGAATCAACTCTTCATTACATTGATTCTTTGTATTGTTTTCCTAGTTTCTACTTAATTGATTTCTGCCCTCAATTTGATTATTTCCTGGCGTCTCCTCCTCCGGGCTGAGTTTGCTCCTTTGTGTTCTAGAGCTTTCAGGTGAGCTGTTCATCCTCTAGTGGGACTATTCCCCAGTTACTTCATGTGGACATCTAGTGCTATGAACTTTCCTCTTAGCACTGCTTTCAAAGTGTCCCATAAGTTTGGCTATGTTGTGTCTTCATTCTTGTTGAATTCTAGGAAGTCTTTAATTTCTTTTTTAATTCTTCCTTGCCCCAGGAATGGTGCAATTGCACATTTCTTTTTTAATTCTTCCTTGCCCCAGGAATGGTGCAATTGCACATTATTCAATTTCCATGAGTTTGTAGGTTTTCTGCAATTTGTGTTCTTGTTGAACTTTAACTTTAAAGCATGGTGGTCTTATAGGATCCTGGGGGTTATTCCAATATTTTTGTACCTGTTGAGGTTTGCTATGTTGCCAAGTATGGGGTCGATTTTAGAGAAGATTCTCTGTGGCGCTGAGAAGAAGGTATATTCTTTTGTGTTTGGATGGAATGTTCTATAGATGTCTGTTAAACCCAAATGGGTCATAACTTCTATTAGTTCCTTAGTTTCTTTGTTAACTTTCTGTCTGGTGGTCCTGTCTAGTGGTGAGAGTGGGGTGTTGAAGTCTCCCACTATAACTGTGTGAGGCCTTATTTGTGATTTGAGTTTTAATAACGTTTCTTTGAGGAATGTTGGTGCCTTTGTATTTGGGGCATACATGTTTAGAATCGAACTTCTTCCTGATGGATTTGTCCAGTGATGAACATGAAATGACCTTCTTCATCTCTTTTGATTGATTTTAGTGTGAAGTCTAGTTTGTTGCATATTAGGCTAGCTACCCCAACTTGTTTCTTGGGTCCATTTGATTGGAATATCTTATCCCAACCCTTTACTCTGAGGTAATGTTGGTCTTCGAAGTTGAGGTGTGTTTCTTGAATGCAGCAGAAGGATGGATTCTGTCTTCATATCCATTCTGTTAGCCTGTGTCTTTTTATAGGCGAGTTAAGACCATTATTATTGAGGGAAATTAAGGAACATTGAATGCTTATTCTTGTTTGTTTTTCTATTTGTTGTTGGTGGAGGTATTGTGTGTGGATTTACCCTGTTTTTTCTTTTGGCTTTTGGTAAAGTGGGATTATCTATTGCCTATGTTTTGGGGAGTTTAGTAAACTTCCTTAGGTTGGAGTTTTCCTTGCAGTACTTTCCACAGGGCTGGATTAGTGGTTACTTATTGTTTGAACCTGGTTTTGTCCTGGAATGTCTTGTTTTCTCAATCTATAGTGATTGAAAGCTTTGCTGAGTACAGTAGTCTGGGCGGGCATCAATGGTCTCTTAGTGTTGGTAGAATATCTATCGAGGATCTTCTGGCTTTCAGAGTTTCCATGGGTAAGTCTGT
>NC_048598.1:183864519-183889519 GCF_003668045.3 Cricetulus griseus | reverse complement strand
TCTGTGCCTGTTGGCAGAGTGGGCACCCTCTGCTCTGAGTGTCACTCAGGTCGAGCTCATCGGCCTCTGGTCTTGAGCCTTTATATCATTACCGATTTTCTGCCTGCTTGTTTTGTTGGCTGTCAAAGTTTGACGACTTGGAGCCCTAGCAATGCATCTATTTCTAGAAGGACGCCTGCCAGTTTTGGTTAGTGTGTCTCCAGGCTGTGTTATTACCTGCGTCTCCCTTGGGACGTCGGCAGGCTCCTGGTGGTTGAGCCCTTTCCGTGGTGGCTAAGGAGCCTCTTCTCTGGGCTCCATTTGGTGGTAGCTGAGTTCCACTGCCTGTCTTCATCTTATGCTTACCCAGCATCCCTCTCTCTCTGACCCCCCCAACCCCCCCGCCGCTTTTAAAATTTGTGTGCATGTGTGTGCACCTGTATGTGCCCGCATGGGGGTCAGAGGACAACCTCATGGGCCAGTCCTCACCTACCACCTTGTTGGACTCAGGACCTCTGTTGTTGCTTCCTAATGTGTACACCAGGCTAGCCCACCCGAGGGACTCTCCTGTCTCTGCCACAGGTGTGCTGGGGTCACCGACATGTTGTTGTATACAGGGCCATGGGTGGTCTGGTTCTAATTGTCAACCTGACACAGCCTAGACTCACCCGGGAGGAGTCTTAAGGAGGGACCGCCTAGATCAGCTAGGCCTCTTGGGGGCTGTCTTAGAAGATCCAGCCTGAATGTGGGTGGCACTGTTCCTGGTGTTGGGGCCCTGGTCTGTTTGTGAGTAGAGCAGGCCTGCCCAGTACTAAGAGTGTGCGTGCTTGTGTTCCTTTCTCTCTGGTCTTCACCGAGGATGCGATGTGAGCAGAGGCTTCAGGTGCCCACTGCGGTGACTTCCCTGAAGTGATGGACTGTACCCTGCAATTATGAGCTCAAATCAGCACAACATTTTTTTCTGGGCAGTAGGGGACTTTTTGAGACAGGGTTTTTCTGTTTAGCTTTGGATCCTGTCCTGGAACTCACTCTTGTAGACCAGGCTGGTCTCGAACTCACAGAGATCTGCCTCCCAAGTGCGTGCACCACCAATGCCCGGCCAGGGCAATATTTCATCTCAGCCACTGAGATGAAACTGGACCACATGGGTTCTAGGGAGTTCAACTCAAATGCTCACACTGTGTGTGTGTGTGTGTGTGTGTGTGTGTGTGTGTGTGTGTGTGAGAGAGAGAGAGAGAGAGAGAGAGAGAGAGAGAGAGAGAGAGAGAACTGAGTCATCTCCCCAGGTCCTTGTCCTTTTTCTCTCAACCTATTAGTGATCATCTATTCAACTTAGAGCTAGCGTCTACTCTGGGTAATGTTTCTTTGCGGGCGGGGTTTCGTCCTCATGGCTTAATGCCGCTCTTGCTCTTGTAATCACCGACGCTTGCGTTTGTACGGGTGTAGTAATTATCATCTCTTCTACGTCCTTTCAAGTTCTAGGACTCTCCCACTTTTCTCCTCTTCCTTGTAAGTTAAATGTTCTGTTACTGTCTCTAAAGGTTGCTCGAGAGATCCCAGCATGAGTTTTTTTTTTTTTTTTTTTTAACTCATTAAGGTGTAAGAGATTTTGCCTGTTTCATTCATCAGTTACTGTGGGACCATGTTTAAACTCCTTTTGTTATTAAAATCTATTCCCTTTCTACAGATAGTTTATTATTGCATTTGTTTATTTGTTTTCTGATTGATTGCGCTCTCTCTCTGTCTCTCTCTCTGTCTCTCTCTCTGTCTCTCTCTCTCTCTCTCTCTCTCTCTCTCTGTGTAGGAGATGCTACCACACACATGTGGTGTTCAGAGGACAACTTGTGGCCGACTGTTCTCTCTTTCTACCATGTGTCTCCTGGGGCTGGAGCTCAGGTTGTCAGGGCTTGGTGACAAGAGCCGTTCTTACCGGCTGAGCCATCTTACCTGCCCCATGCATTTTCAGCTCAGCATCCACCTAGTTTTTCTTGGCACAGTCAGTTATCTATTTACATTTAAGAATGTGTCTCCCTGTGGGGTAATTCATTGTTTCTCATCTGGCTTGAACTGTGCCCTGCTGTCAGAAGAGTCCCCTGCATGGTTTGTTTTAAGAGAGATCATCTGCTCCAGACCCCGAAATGCCTGTCACTGGGAGATTTCTTTTCTTTTTATTTTTAATTTTTTTATTTTTTTGGTTTTTCGAGACAGGGTTTCTCTGTGTAGCTTTGGATTTTTTCACTTTTTAAAAAAGATTTATTTATTATGTGTACAGTGTTCTGCTTCCATGTATGCCTGCAGGCCAGAAGTGGGCACCAGATCTCATTTCAGATGGTTGTGAGCCACCATGTGGTTGCTGGGAATTGAACTCGGGTCCTCTGGAAGAGCAGTCGGTGCTCTTAACCTCTGAGCCATCTCTCCAGCCCTCCCCCTTTTAATTTCTTATTTGATCTGTCAGTTGTGCGATTCCCATTAATTTCCATGGATTTGTGAGTTGTTTGAAATTGTTGGGTCAGGGAAGCTGCTGGATAACGTTACTCTCCTCATGGCCTCAGTGGGCCAGCCCTGTGGGCTGTGCCTGGCTACACTGCTCTTCACAATTGGAGTCTCCACTGCTGCTTCTGGTGCTGACTTAGTTTGGATCAATCTTGTTGGAGACCTGACTTCCTGCTCCTGGCTGTCTGCACTTCCCTTCCTCTCTTCCCTCCCTCCCTCCCTCCCTTCCTCCCTCCTTTCCTCCTCTCTTCTACAAAAAACCAGCTAACACTAGGCCATGGAAAATCAGCTAACACTACGCCAGGAAGAACCAGGTAACACTGGGCCAGGAAGAGCCAGCTAACCCTAGGCCAGGAAGACCAGCTAACCCTAGGCCAGGAAGAACCAGCTAACCCTAGGCCACACAAAACCAGCTAACTCTAGGCTACAAAGAACTAGCTAACACTAGGCCAGGAAGAACCAGCTAACATTAGGCCTCAAAAACTAGCTAACACTAGGCCAAGAAGAAACAGCTAATGCTAGGCCAAAAAGAACCACTTAACACTAGGCTAAAGAACCAGGTAACACTATGCCACAAAGAACCAGCTAACTCAAGGCCATGAAGAATCATGAACACCTGATTTCTGACAAAGAAACTAAAGATATACAATGGAATAAAGAAAGCATCTTCAACAAATGGTGCTGACATAACTGGATGCTGGCATGTAGAAGACTGTAGATAGATCCATGTCTATTGCTATTCACAAAATTTAAGACAAATGAACCAAAGACCTCAACATAAATCCAGTCACACTGAACCTCTTAGAGGAGAAAGTGGGAAGTGCCCTTGAAGGAATTGGTACAGGAGACAGCTTCCTGAAAATTACACCTGTGGTACAGACACTGAGATCCACATTTAATAAATGGGACCTCCTGAAACTGAGAAACTTCTGTAAGGCAAAGGACACAGTCAGCAAGACAAAACAGCAGCCCACAGAATGGGAAAAGATATCCACCAACCCTATATTCAACAGAGGTCTGATCCCCTAAATTTACAAAGAACTCAGGAAGCTTGTTTCCAAAACACCTAATAATCCAATTAAAATGTGGGGGTACAGAGCTAAATAGAAAATTCTCAACAGAGGAATCTAAAATGGCTGAAAGACACATAAGAAAGTGCTCAACATTCTTAGCCATCAGGGAAATGCAAATCAAAACAACTCTGAGATACCATCTTGTTTTTGTCAGATTGGCTAAAATAAAAAACAGCAATGATAACTTTTGCTGGAGAGGATGTGGAGAAAGGGGAACACTTGTCCAGTGCTGGTGGGAGTGCCAACTTGTACACCACTTTGGAAATCAGTATTGTGATTCCTCAGGAAAATGGGAATGAGTATACCACTAGATCCAGAAATTCCACTCTTAGGCACATACCCAAAAGATTCACATTCATACAATAAAGACATCTGTTCAACTATGCTCATAGCAACATTATTTGTAATAGCCAGAACCTGGAAGCAACCTAGATGCCCCTCAACTGAAGAATGGATAGATAAATTGTGGTACATTTACACAATGGAGTACTACTCAGCAGGAAAACAAAACAAAACAAAACCACAGAATCTTGAAATTTGCAGGAAAATGGATGGAACTAGAAACCATTCTGATCGAGGTAACCCAGTCACAAAAAGACAAACATGGCATGTACTCACTCATATATGGATTTTACAACTAGAACAAAAGATTTTATTATCCACACCACCAGAGAAGCTAGGAAACAAAGAGGACTCTAAAAGAGACATACATGGTTCCCTGGAAAAGGAGAATGGGACAAGATCTCCTGAGCAAATTGAGAGCTTGGGGGGAGGGGAGAGGGAGCTAGGAAAGGGGAGAAGAGGAGGGTTGAGGAGGACATAAGGGCCCAGGAAGTTTGTATCTGGGGAAAAATAAGTTGACCAAGAGAAGAGATACCATCAGAGAGAGAGCCAGTATAGGTTTAAAGAGTCATCAGGCACTAGGGAAATTTTCAGAGATCCACAAGGATGATGCCACCTAACTATTTAAGCAACAGTGGAGAGGCTGCCTTAAATTGCCCCCCCATAACAAGATTGACGACTGACTTATATACCTTCCTAGAGCCTTCATCCAGCAGCTGATGGAAGTAGAAGCTAAACACTTAACTGAACTGGAATCCAGGTGCAGAGAGGGAGGGCTGATGAGCAAAGGGGTCAAGACCACGCTGGTGAAACCCACAGAGACAGCTGACTTGAGCAAGGGGAGCTCTAGGCCCCCAGACTGATCACTGAGAAACCAGAATAGGACTGATCCAGACCCCATGAATGTGGGTGTCAGTGAGGGGGCCTCAAAATCTATGGGGCCTCTTGTAGTAGATCAGCACTAATCCTAGCATAGGAATGGACCCTGGGACCCTTTCACATAGAGGAATGCTCTCTCAGCTGAGACACACCGCGGTGGGGGGAGGGGTCCTAGGCCCTACCCAAAGGATATGACAGACACTAAAGACCCCCATCGAAGGCCTCACTTTCCCTGGGGAGCAAAATGGTACGGGATGGGTAGTGTGTTAGTGGGGGGCAAGGGAGTAGGTGGGAGAGAGAGAATGGGGATTGACATGTAAAACTATCTTGTTTCTATTTAAATAAAAATTTATAAAAGAAAGTTTAGTGTTAATCAAACATTATGTAACTAGTGTTTGGGCTTTTTGTTCCCCCAACCTGTTATGGAGCATTTCTTTTAGACTTTGGTTAGATCTCTCTACTACTGCTTGTCCTGTGGGACTGTGTGGTATACCAGTTACATGCTTTATGTTATAATGTTTGAAAAACTGTTCCAATTTGGTGGAGACATATGCTGGAGCATTATCAGTTTTTATTTGTGCAGGTATACGCATAGTGGCCATTACCTCTAACAGGTGGGATATAACAGAATTGGTCTTTTCAGAGCTAAGGACAATAGTCCATTGAAACCCTGAAAATGTGTCTATAGTATGATGTAGATATTTTTAATTTCCAAATTCTGGAAAGTGAAAGACATCCATCTGCCAGACTCCATTTCTCTGAATGCCCTTTGGATTACAGCCTGCTGGTAATGGAGCTGGATTATAGAATTAACAGGTAGGACAGTTTCTTACTATCTTGACTTGTTTCCAAGTAATGGAGAAATCCTGAGTTAAACCTTTGCTATTTACATGGTGTTTCTTATGAAGTTCTGAGGCTTCTAGCACACTTCCTATTAATAAATGATCAGTCTCATCATTGCTTTGTGCATTGAGCCTGATAGATTCAACACATGATTTTTGAGGTCTAGACATTCAGCCGAGAGCACACTCCTTCCTTTGAGCATTGATATTTCTGTGATGAGGGCATACATGTATTTGTTTTATGTTCCCTCCATCAGGACTGGCCCTGATGGTGGAAATATGGACTCCTAATGCAACAATAGAAGCAGGGAAGTCCTTCCATGGGGGTACCCATGCTTGGGACCCCAAATTGGGGACACACATTCAGGTGATTTGGGGAGGGAGCCCAGGATCTCACTTGCTAAATATTGACTGAAAAGGTTAATAACTAGGTGAAATCAGCCACAACCCTTCTAGGCAGAGAAGGGTCTGTCAAAGACGGAGGCCTCAGGACAGCTGTGTAAAGAACAGGTCCAGGGAAGGAGCCTGGAGAAAGGACAGGGGGCTGATAGAATGCAGGGGAGGAGGACCCAGTTAGGCACTCTGAGATGCAATGATAGACTGTGAACACCAGATGGCGGGTGTTCTGCACTTTCACCTGGTCCTTTGGGCTACAGTGACTGGCCAGGAAGGTCCTGGGATCCCTCTGTCTCTGCTCAACCATTGTAGCCTGCCCCACTAGCAGCACTGGGGTGCTGGGTCTCTGAACTTAGTTCCCCATGCTTGCACAGCAAACACTGTGGCTCGATTAGCTGTCTCCCCAGACCCATATGTAGGGTCTACAAAACCCAGCAGTTGCTATTCCTGCAATTCTTCTAGCTCACACTTTGCACCCTCTGCCTTGGTCAGCAGGTATGTGTGTCTGGTCCTGGACTCGGCACATGGCACAGCCAGAAATGAGTGTCTAAGCAAATACCACCTTGGGGTCTTCCACTATTTCTCCCTGTAAAAGATCAACCCAGCTGGGCTTTCTGACCGGTTACGGCCCTCCTCATAGTGTGGTGGAGAGATTCTGCTCTGAGTGCCCTGCTCTTGCCCATGGCAGTTCTGCACCAGGCCTTGGGCAGGGACCAGAGTCTGCAGCTGTGGGAAAGACTAGAGCAGGCTCTCTGTTTATGTGGCTACAAGGAAGCCATCACCTCTGCTGGGTAAGGTGTTTAGATATGGCCTGTTGGGAGAGGAATGCCCACACCTTTGTAATCCCTCACCTACCGCCTGTAAAGAAAACCAATAAACATTGGTTTCCCAGCATGAACTTTGGTGGGATTGTGCCTTGGTTTATGTCTGGGACCTTAGGAGGAGGGATAGACTTTGTTTCTTTGCTTATGTCTACCCCTGGGAAGGGATTTTAGCAACAAAAAGGTAGCCAGACAGGGGGAGGGGATGAGGAAGAAATGGACAGGGCAATTTTTCCGGATTTGTGGATAACTTGACAGTCTTTTATCTATGGAAGAAAACCAATTCGTGCTCAAATTGTTCTAACAACAAAATCAGGACCAAAGATCTTCCCTGGAGATTTCTATCATTCATTTATGGAAGAAATAACGGTGTTCTATCCAGTCTCCCCTATAAATTAGGAAGAGGGGAACATTTC
This sequence comes from Cricetulus griseus, assembly GCF_003668045.3. NCBI lineage: Eukaryota > Metazoa > Chordata > Mammalia > Rodentia > Cricetidae > Cricetulus > Cricetulus griseus. The sequence continues at coordinate 183,882,278 of NC_048598.1, read as the reverse complement.
CAAATTCATTTCATGAAGCAAATAATAATTATCTGATACAAAGGAAAGGGAAGGAGGAGAGAGGGAAGGAAATCAAGTCAGTAGAGGAGAGCCAAACTAAACCAACAGCCCTTATAAATACAAATATAAAAATCCACACCATGAAACTGTCAAGCAGATTCCAGAGACACATTAAAAGCAACAAGATCCATCGACCAAGCAGATGTTAGTCCAGAAATGGAAGGCGGGTTCAATATTTGAAATCACAGCAATCCACCATGTTAATAAATGAAAGAAGAAAGCTGTGATTTTTATCAATAGATACAAAAACAACATGAACCTGTGCTTATGTTAAAACTCAGAATTGGGCTGGGGAGATGGCTCAGAGGTTAAGAGCACTGAATGCTCTTACAGAGGTCCTGAGTTCAATTCCCAGCAACCATGTGGTGGCTCACAACCATCCGTTATGAGATCTTGTGCCCTCTTCCCGCCTGCAAACATACATGCAGGCAAAACCTGTATACATAATAAGTAAAATCTTTAAAAAAAATAATTCATTATTATTCATCTCTAATCTCAACATTCAGGAAGCAGAGACAAGAGGATCTCTGTGAGTTTGAGACCAGCCTGGTCCACATGGCAAATTCCCAGAACTCCAGCCCACTCAGACACAGCCAGCGCCCTAGTCCCTTGCCCCACCCACAGGAGGAGATAAGTGAGGGCCTGTTTCTGGCCCGCCGTCCAGTGCCCTGCTCAGAGCCACCCAAGACCTGGAGGCTGCACACTGGGGATCCCATCCCAGCTGTCCAACCCACCCAGAGACTGCCAAGGCCCAGGTACTAGTCCCACCTTCATCCACCAGAAGAGGAGAGCCATCAGATATTGGACCTGCTTGCACCCACTGAAAGGGAACCTTAAACCCATACCCACCTGGAGAGGAAGGGACTCCTCCTGCACCCACTGGAAGAAGGGATGGGAAGAAGACAATATAAAAACACATTCAACAACAGAAAATCCAATATGACACCACCAGAGTCTAGAGACTCTACACCAGCAAGACCTGAACATTCCAACACAGATGAACCAGAAGGAATGATCTTAAAATCAACTTCATGAAATGATAGAGGCCCTCAAAGAGGATAAGAGAAAAGCCCTTAAAGAAATGGAAGAAAAAACAAACCAAAAAATACAAGAAATCAACAAATCTCTTAAAGAAAGCAAGGAAAGCCAAAAAAAAAACAATCAAACAGATGAAGGAAACAATTCAAACAGTTCAAGACCTGAAAACTGAAATAGAAACAATAAAGAAAGAACAAACTGAGGGAATGCTGGAGATTGACAAGCTGGGTAAAGTATCGGGAACTCCGGATACAAGCATAACCAACAGAACACACGAGATGGAAGAGAGAACCTCAGGCATTGAAGATACACTAGGAGAAATAGATTCATTGACCAAAACATATCTTAAGTCCAACAAATCCCTAACATATAATATCCTGGAAATATGGGACACCATGAAAATACCAAACCTAAGAATAATAAGTATAGAAGAAGGTGAAGGAACCCACCTCAAAGATGCAGAAAACATATTCAACAAAATCATAGAAGAAAACTTTCCCAACCTAAAGAAAGACAGGCCAATGAAAGTACAAGAAGCTTACAGAACACCAAATAGAGTGGACCACAAAAAAGTCCCCTCACCACATAATAATCAAAACCCCAAACATACAGAATAAAGGAAGAATATTAAGAGAAGATAAGGAAAATGGCCAAGTAACATATAAAGGCAAACCTATAAGAATTACAACAGACTTATCCATGGAAACTCTGAAAGCCAGAAGGTCCTGGATATTCTACCAACACTAAGAGACCATGGATGCCAGCCCAGACTACTATACTCAGCAAAGCTTTCAATCACTATAGATTGAGAAAACAAGACATTCCACGACTAAACCAGGTTCAAACAATAAGTAACCACTAATCCAGCCCTATGGAAAATACTGCAAGGAAAATTCCAACCTAAGGAAGTTAACTACACTCCCCAAAACATAGGCAATAGATAATCCCACTTTACCAAAAGCCAAAAGAAAAAACAGGGTAAATCCACACACAATACCTCAACCAACAACAAATAGAAAAACAAAGAAGAATAAGTACTCAATGGTCCTTAATTTCCCTCAATATTAATGGTCTTAACTCGCCTATAAAAAGACACAGGCTAACAGAATGGATATGAAGACAGAATCCATCCTTCTGCTGCATTCAAGAAACACACCTCAACTTCAAAGACCGACATTACCTCAGAGTAAAGGGTTGGGATAAGATATTCCAATCAAATGGACCCAAGAAACAAGCTGGGGTAGCTAGCCTAATATCCAACAAATTAGACTTCAAACTAAAATCAATCAAAAGAGATGAGGAGGTCATTTCATGTTCATCACAGGACAAATCCATCAGGAAAAAGTCTCGATTCTAAACATGTATGCCCCAAATACAAAGGCACCAACATTCCTCAAAGAAACTTTATTAAAACTTAAATCACAAATAAGGCCTCACACAGTTATAGTGGGAGACTTCAACACTCCACTCTTACCACTAGACAGGACCACCAGACAGAAAGTTAACAAAGAAATAAAGGAACTAATAGAAGTTATGACCCATTTGGGTTTAACAGATGTCTATAGAACATTCTATCCAAACACAAAAGAATATACCTTCTTCTCAGCGCCACAGAGAATCTTCTCTAAAATCGACCCCATACTTGGCAACATAGCAAACCTCAACAGGTACAAAAATATTGGAATAACCCCCTGTATCTTATAGGACCACCATGCTTTAAAGTTAGAGTTCAACAACAACACAAATTGCAGAAAATCTACAAACTCATGGATATTGAATAATGCGCAATTGCACCATTCCTGGGGCAAGGAAGAAATAAAAAAGAAATTAAAGACTTCCTAGAATTCAACAAGAATGAAGACACAACATCCCAAACTTATGGGACACTTTGAAAGCAGTGCTAAGAGGAAAGTTCATAGCACTAGATGTCCACATGAAGAAATTGGGGAATAGTCGCACTAGAGGATGAACAGCACACCTGAAGCTCTGGAACACAAAGGAGCAAACTCACCCCGGAGGAGGAGACGCCAGGAAATAATCAAATTGACGGCAGAAATAATAAAGTAGAAACTAGAAAAACAATACAAAGAATCAATGTAATGAAGAGTTGATTCTTCGAGAAAATCAACAAGATAGACAAAATTTATCCAAACTTATGAAACAGCAGAGTGAACATGCAAATTAACAAAATCAGAAATGAAAAAGGGGGACACAACAAACGCTGAGGAAATCCAGAGAATCTTCAGGTCATACTTTGAGAACCTGTACTCCTCAAAATTCGAAAGTCTAAAGGAAATGGACACTTTTCTGGATAGATATCACTTAGCAAAATTAAATCAAGAACCAATAAGCAATGTAAATAGACCTATAACCCCAATGAGATAGAAACAGTCATCAAAAGTCTCCCAACCAAAAAAAGCCCAGGGCCAGATGGCTTCAGTGCAGAATTCTACCAGAAAGTCAAAGAACAACTAATACCAATACTCCTCAAATTGTTCCACACAATAGAAGCAGAAGGGTCATTGCCAAACTCTTTTTATGAGTCTACAATAACCTTGGTACTCAAGCCACACAAAGACACAACTAAGAAAGAGAACTACAGACCAATATTCCTCATGAACATAGATGCAAAAATACTCAATAAAATACTGGCAAATGAAATCTAAGAACACATCAGAGAAATCATCCACCACGATCAAGTAGGCTTCATGCCCAGGATGCAGGGTTGGTTCAACATATGAAAATCCATCATTGTAATCCACCATACAAACAAACTGAGAGAAGAAAATCACATGATCATCTCACTAGATGATGAAAAAGCCTTTGACAAAATCCAAAATCCCTTCATGATAAAGGTCTTAGAGAGATCAGGAATAACAGGAACATACCTAAACATAATTAAAAGCAATATACAGCAAACCAACAGCCAACTTCAAACTAAATGGAGAGAAACTCAACACAATTCCTCTAAAATCAGGAACAAGACAAGGCTGTCCACTCTCTCCATACCTCTTCAATATTGTCCTTGAGTCCTAGCTAGAGCTATAAGACAACAAAAGGAGATCAAGGGGATACAAATTGGAAAGGAAGAAGTCAAACTTTCACTGTTTGCAGATGATATGATAGTTTACATAAGTGACACAAAAAACTCTACCAGGGAACTCCTAAGCTGATAAACACCTTCAGCAAATTGGCATGATATAATATTAACTCAAAAAAATCAGTAGCCCTATTATATAATGAAGATAAATGGGCTGAGAAAGAAATCAGAGAAACATTACCGTTTACAATAGCCACAAACAACATAAAATACCTTGGGGTAATGCTATCCAAACAAGTAAAAGACCTGTATAGCAAGAACTCTGAGTCTTTAAAGAAAGAAATTAAAGAAGATACCAAAATATGGAAAGATTTCCCATGCTCTTGGATGGGTAGGATCAATGTAGTAAAACTGGCAATGTTGCCAAAAGCAATCTACAGATTCAATGCAATCCCCATCAAAATCCCAGCACAATTCTTCACTGACCTTGAAAGAACAATGCTCAACTTTATATGGAGAAACAAAAGACCCAGGATAGTCAAAACGACCCTGTACAATAAAGGAACGTTCAGAGACATCACGATCCCTGACTTCAAGCTCTATTATAGAGCTACAGTTCTGAAAACAGTTTGGTACTGGCACAAAAATAGACAGGTAGACCAATGGAATCTAATTGAAAACACTGATTACTAACCCACATAACTAGGAACACCTGATTTTTGACAAAGCTAAAATTATACAATGGAAAAAAGAAAGCATCTCCAACAAATGGTGCTGGATGCTGGCATGTGGAAGCCTGTAGATAGATCCATGTCTATCGCCATGCACAAAACTTAAGTCCAAATGGATCAAAGACCTCAACATAAATCCAGCCACACTGAACCTCTTAGAAGAGAGAGTGAGGAGTACCCTTGAACGAATTGGGACAGAAGACCGCTTCCTGAACACAGACACTGAAATTGACAATTTCAGTAGCACAGACACTGTAGCACAGACACTGAAATTGACAATTAATAAATGAGACCTCCTGAAACTGAGAAGCTTCTGTAAGGCAAAGGAAATAGTCAACAAGACAAAACAGCAGCCCACAGAATGGGAAAAGATATTCACCAACCCCACATCTGACAGAAGGCTGGTTTCCAAAATATACAAAGAACTCAAGAAGCTAGTCACCAAAACACCAAATAATCCAATTAAAAAGAGGGGTACAGAACTAAATAGAGAATTCTCAATAGAGAAATCTCAAATGGCTGATAGACACTTAAGAAAGTGCTCAACATCCTTAGCCATCAGGGAAATGCAAATCAAAACAACTCTGAGATACCATCTTACTCCTGTCAGATGGCTAAAATCAAAAACACCAAGGACAGTTTATGCTGGAGAGGATGTGGAGAAAGAAGAACACTTCTCCATGCTGGTGGGAGTGCCAACTTGTCCAGCCACTTTGGAAATCAGTATGGCTGTTCCTAAGGAAAATGAGAATGAGTCTACCACAAGATCCAGCAATTCCACTCTTAGACATATACCCAAAAGAAGCACATTCCCACAACAAGGGCATCTGTTCAACTATGTTCATAGCAGCATTATTTGTAATAGCCAGAACCTGGAAGCAACCTAGATGCCCCTCAACTGAAGAATGAATGGAGAAAATATGGTACATTTACACAATGGAGTACTACTCAGCAGGGAAAAAAAACAATGGAATCTTGAAATTCGCAAGCAAATGGATGGAACAAGAAGAAACCATCCTGAGTGAGGTAACCCAGTCACAAAAAGACAAACATGGAACCCTGTCTCGAAAAAACAAAAATACAAACATGGTATGTACTCACTCATATATGGATTTTAGACATAGATCAAAGGATTACCAGCCTACAATCCACACAGCCAGAGAAGCTAGGAAACAGGGAGGACCCTAAGAGAGACATACATGGTCCCCCGGAGAAGGGGAAAGGGACAAGATCTCCTGAGCTAATTGGTAGCATGGGGGGAGGGAAGAAGGAGTTAGGAGAAAGAGAGGGGGGGAAGAGGGGGGAGAGGAGGACATGAGAGCAGGAAGATGGAGTCAGAGGAAGAATAGAGGAGAGCAAGAAAAGAGATGCCAGAATAGAGGGAGACATTAGAGGCTTAAAGAGGAATCTGGCACTAGGGAAATGTCCAGAGATCTACAAGGTTGACCCCAACTAACAATCTAAGCAATAGTGGAGAAGCTTCCTTAAATTCCCTTCTCTGATAATGAGATTGATGACTGACTTAAACGCCATCCTGGAGCCTCTATCCAGAGGTGATGGAAGCAGAAGCAGACACCCACAGCTAAACACGGAGCTGAACTCTGGAATCCAGTTGCAGAGAGGGAGGAGTGATGAGCAAATGGGGTCACCAGGCTGGAAAACCCACAGAAACAGCTGACCTGACAAGGGGAAGCTCATGGACCCCAGACTGGTACCTGGGAAACCAGCATAGGACTGTTCCAGACCCACTGAACGAAGGTGTCAGTTTGGAGGTCTGGTTAATCTATGGGGCCTCTGGTAGTGGATCAGAATTTATCCCTAGTACACGAATGGACTTTGGGAATCCATTCCACATAGAGGGATACGCTCTCAGCCTAGACACACAGGAGACGGTCCAGGCCCTGCTCCAAATGATATGACAGACTTTGAAGATACCCCCATGGAAGGCCTCAACCTCCCTGGGGAGCAGAAAAGGGTTGGGATGGGGATTGGTAGTGGCAGGGGAGGAGGGCAGCGGGAGAGGGAACTGGGATTGGCATGTAAAACAAGCTTGTTTCTAATTTAAATTTTAAAAGGAAAAAATATGAGCAGAAATTTAATAGAAAACATAATCATGAAATGAATAAATTTGAAGTCAGTTCTTGGCACTCCTGTACACATACCCAAACACACACAGGCACACAATACACATAATTAAAAATAAAATAAAACCTTTTCAGGGGCTAAAAATTAGCTCATCAATTAAGAGTGCTTCCTGATCTTTCAGAGAACCCTGATTCAGGTCCTAGGACTGTGGAGGGTGGCTCCCAGCTGCCTGCTACTCCAGCTCTGGAGTATCTAGTGACTCCTTCTGGCCTCTGTGGATACCTGCACTCATGCACACACACACAGACACATAATGAAAAATAAAACCAATGGGTTTTTAAAGGAAATGAAATGCTAGACCCTAGTAGGAGTAATAGAAATAAAAGAGACAAAAGCCAAACTGTTGACATCAATAATTTTAAAGGGGACTGATATCTTTACAATGTCAAGAAAATTTAGAACATCAAAAAATGTGATGCTTTTAAGTACAGTGTATCAAAGAATATGACAATTTGAATAAATGAACAAATTCTTCAGGTACTACAACTTATCATACTGACAGATAAAAGTTGGATTGTAGTGGGTCAGATAATAAAATTGAATTTGCTTTTTTTTGTTTCTTTGTTTTTATTTTTGTTTTTGAGACAGGGTTTCTCTATGTAGCCTGGGCTGTCCTGGAGCTCACTCTGTAGAACAGGCTGCCTTCAAACTCACAGATTTCCGCCTAGTTCTGCTTCCCAAGTGCTGGAATTAAAGGCGTGTGCCACCACCGCCTGACTTATTTCCTTATTTTAAATATTTACTTTCACTTTTTTATGTCTATATGTCTGCCGCATGTGTGCAATGCCTACAGAGGCCAGAAGAGGGCATCAGGCCCCTAGAGCTGGAATTACCTGGGGGTGAGCCCAATGTGGATGCTAGACCATGCTCTTAGCCACTGAGCCATCTCTCCAGCAATCCCAATTTTCTAATGAAGAAAATTTCAGGGTAAGTGCCTTACCCTGATAATTCTCCCACATTTGGTGCAGCTTGGGGTGGGGGTGATGCCAATATTTCGCAACTTATTACAAAAGTAGAAAGAGAAGAAATGCTTCTCAAATCCTAATATGATGCCTGCTATGGAACAATCCTTTGGTATCTGTGAAGAATTGTCATTTGGATTGGTTTAATAAAAAGCTGATTGGCTGGTAGCCAGGCAGGAAGTACCGGTAGCCAGGCAGGAAGTATAGACGGGACAACCAAATTAAGGAGGCTAGGATGAAGAAAGGCAGAGTTAGAGGAATCGCCAGCCAGACACATAACAAGTCAGACACACAAAAATGGGATTGAGGTAAAAGCCACATGACAGAATGTAGATCAACAGGAATGGGTAAATTTACATTGTAAGAGCTAGTTAGTAATAAGCCTAAGCTATCAGCCAAGCATTTATAATTAATATTAAGCCTCTGTGTTGGTTATTTGGGAACTGGCGGGCAGGTCAGAAACTTCTGATAACAGACACCAGCAGACCCTGGAAAAAGATAAGATATTAATGTTTCAATATGTGGATCAATCTTTTCCAATAATGGAAACATGCCAAGATTAAGCAAGCTGTTGGGGGGTATTTATTTTGGTTTTGTTTGTTTGTTTTGCTTTTGAGACAGGGTTTCTCTGTGTAACATCCCTGGTTGTCCTGGAACTTGCTTGTAGACCCAGGCTGGATTTGAACTCAGAGAGATCCACCTGCCTCTGCCTCCTGAGTGCTGGTATTAAAGGAGTGTGCCCCCACTGCCCAGTGTAAAACAAAGTTTTAACAAAACGTCCAGCAGTAGATGCCAAGGTACAATGCAATAAATGGCCTTCGTGGATGACTCCATGCCAGCCAGCCATCCTTCCTTCAAGAGTGCAGAAAGCACTCCATGTTGTATAAAACCCTGTAACAGTGCAGGGTTATTCTTTCATCCTTTCTCTGTGTATATGAGCACACGCTTGTATATTTGTATATCCACATACGTGTATAGTACACAAACATATCTTCATGCTTATGGAGGCCAGAGGTCAACATTGGGTACCTTCTTCAGTCACCCTCCAATGTATCTTTTGAGAGAGGTTTTCCCAAAGCATGTGGAACTCACCAGTTTGGCTAGACTGGATGTCTGGTGAGCCCTTAGGTGAGAGCTGCCATGCTGGGGGATTCCAGTACTCATGTTTGTACAGGCAGTACTTCAACAACAGAGCCATCTCCCCAGTTACCATTGGTAGGGTTAATTGTATGTATAGATATTAAGGAGCCACAAAGTGCCAGTCATGTGGCTAAACATTCATCTGTGCTATCTCAGAGAGTAATTCTGCATAAGACATCCATTGAAGCAGAGGCCCCAGCAAAATACCCCCCCCTCCACAACCCAAACTGGCTTCATCTAATCAGGTGAAGGCTGGATGAGACAAAGCCACTGAATCTGGCCTGTGAGATAGATGGTTCAGCCAGTAAAGGGACCTGAGGGAAACAATGAGTTAAAAGCAATCATATACTGACTAGTCCTAACAACAATGATGACCCCGCCCCCTCATCCCCAACACACCAGGAAGATATACAGCCACAAATTAGGAAAAATTGCCCAGTCCATTTCTTCCTCATCCCCTCCCTGTCTCTGGCTAACTTTTTGTTTCTAAAATCCCTTCCCAGGGGTAGACATGAGCAAAGACACAAAGTCTACCTCTCCTCCTAAGGTTCCAGACATAAACCAAGGCACAATCCCACCAAAGTTCATGCTGGGAAACCAATGTTTATTGGTTTTCTTTACAGGGGTAGGTGAGGGATTACAAAGGTGTGGGCAATCCTCTCCCAACAGGCCATATCTAAACGCCTTACCCTGCAGAGGTGATGGCTTCCTTGTAGCCACATAAACAGAGAGCCTGCTCTAGTCTTTCCCACAGCTGCAGACTCTGTTCCCTGCCCAAGGCCTGGTGCAGAGCTGCCAGGGGCAAGGACCAGCAGGGCACTCAGAGCAGAATCTCTCCACCACACTATGAGGAGGGGCATAACCTGTCAGATAGCCCAGCTGGGGTGATCTTTTACAGGGAGAAATAGTGGAAGACCCCAAGATGGTATTTGCTTAGACACTCATTTCTGGCTGTGCCATGTGCCGTGTCCAGGATCAGACACAAGCTGCTGACCAAGGCAGAGGGGCAAAGTGTGAGCTAGAAGAATTGCAGGAATAGCAACTGCTGGGTTTTGTAAACCCAACATGAGGGTCTGGGGAGACAGCTCAGCAAGCCACAGTGTTTGCTGTGCAAGCATGGGGAACTAAGTTCAGAGCCCCAGCAACCCAGTGTTACTAGTGGGGCAGGCTACAGTGGCTGAGCAGAGACAGAGGGATCCCAGGACCTTCCTGACCAGTCACTGTAGCCCAAAGGACCAGGTGAAAGTGCAGTGAGAGACTCTTGCAAAATGTAAGGTGGAAAAAGATAGGGGAAGTCATCCAACAGCGAACTCTAGTTTTCATGTGCTCACGAACCAGTAAACACACACACCACACACACACACACACACACACACACACACACAAACACACACAAACTCACACACACAAGAGAGAGAGAGAGAGAGAGAGAGAGAGAGAGAGAGAGAGAGAGAGGTGTAAACAATGAAAATTCCAACATGCAGCCCATTGTCCACCCAGAGAGGGGAAGCCTGGGTCTTCTTCAAAGCCTTGTTCATCAGCCTAAGGGACACCAGGGACAGGAGGGTGTTCCCAAGGGTCCTCGGCAGGGTGGGACACATCCTGCCCATATTCCTTGCATAGTCCGCCTGAACAAAGGCGAGAAGGCTGATATGACACAGGGGAAACAGACCCAGTGCGGCACACTGAGATGCAATGATAGACTGTGAACACCAGGTGGCGCGAAAGGGTCACAATTGCTTTAGATTCGCAGGCTGAAGAAAAAACGCCCATTACTTTGTTCATGAGACCCTGGTGAGTAGTGTGTGTGTGTGTGTGTGTGTGTGTGTGTGTGTGTGTGTGTGTGTGTGTGTGTGTGTGTGTGTGTGTGTGTGTGTCTGTCTGTCTGTCTGTCTGTCTGTCTGCCTGTCTGCCTGTCTGTGTGTGTCTGCCTGTGTGTGTGTCTGTGTGTGTGTTTGTATGACTGTATTTGTCTGTCTCTCTGTGCGTGTGTCTGTGTGTGTGTGTGTGTGTGTTGTGTGTGTGTTTGTGTGTGTGTGTGTGTGTGTGTGTGTATGTGTGTGTCTGCCTGTGTGTGTGTGTGTGTGTGTGTGTGTGTGTGTGTGTGTATGTAAACAATGGAAAATCCAACATGCAGCACTAATTCCCACCCAGAGACAGGAAGCCTGAGTCTTCTTGAAGCCTCATTCATCAGCCTAAGGGACACCAGGGACAGGAGAGTGTCCCCAAGGGTCCTCCGCAGGGTGGAAGTAGAGTGGACGGTGTGGATGCATCCTGCCCATCTTCCTTGCATAGACCACCTGGAGACAGGACAGGGGGCTGATAGGATGCAGGGGAGGAGGAAACAGTTAGGCACTCTGATATGCAATGATAGACTGTGAACACCAGATGGCGGGCAATGATCACAATTGCTTTTAGTGTCCCAGGCTGAAGAAAACACCCATTACTGAGTTCATGAGAGCCCCTGGTGCCAGCTTGTTGGCAGTGTGAACACCATCCTCCCAAACACTTGTGGAGTATTTGGTGTTGCTGCTTTATATAGGTGAAGACTGACATTTAAAAATCATTCAGTGACACCTAGCAGAGGGATCAGTCCCCACCCCTTTCTTAATGTAGTGCTGCTGTTTGTTGTTTGCTGTTTGCCCTATGAGCATTCTATTTAAGTTCACATTCCAGTAAATTCCACCCCTGTCTAAGACACCAGATGTAAACCTAAAATGCTGGAGCACAGTGTGCTGAGACACAGAGTAAAATCTTTGTGTTCCATGGGGAACATGCTGAGCCCCAACTTTTCTTTCCACCACCATCACCCCAGTGTCCACATGCTCATCACCAGGAATGGCGGCCCTAGGCCAACCCCAGACACTGTGCAGGCCATTTCAGAGAAGAGCTTCCTTCCTAAGATGCTCTACCCACATGTGAGCTGCAGGGGTGAGTCCAAAGAGGGGTCCAGCAAATGCACAGGCTTTTGTCCATGGGACAGAAGTCCTGACCACAGGCTAGAATGGGGCCACATGACACCGGAAGAGCCTTTGGCATGGCTCCCTACATCCCAGAATCTCAAACTCCTGCACCTAGGTATAGCGCTGGGGGACCCTGTCCAGTATTCAGGGCCACATCCAAACCTCAGCTTTGCAAAGCACAGCACTCCATATATGGTGTCCTGATAGGTACTGGGGGGCGGGGGAAATAGAGGAGAAGGAGACAGAAAGGGGGGGAATGTCTTAGTCAGAAGACAGCAGGACACAGCCACGGCTATTTGGAAACAAATGAGTAGGTTCCAAAATGCTGGCACAACTAAAGTCAGGCTTGCTGAGTGGGACAAGTGTGTGTGTGTGTGTGTGTGTGTGTGTGTGTGTGTGTGTGTGTGTGTGTAAGATGCCACACATGACCCTAGGGGAATAATTGGGGTTTACACTGTAGCTAGGGAGGCCTGTGGACCCAGAAAGCTCAGAGCTGCAAATTCAGCAATGCTGCAGAGAGAGTGGAAGCTCAGACAGTGCAGGAACCCCGATATCCTTCCCCAACTAAAGATAAATAAATAAACAAATAAAAACTCAAGTAGCTCCAAACACCAAAGAGGCAGAGAGAGATGCCTAAGCTGAAGACCTGTGGGAGCCCCTTGTTTCCTACAGCTACACCAGGAACACTGGGGTATACTGCTTGGGAGACTGTCAGGAACCCAACCCCCACAGCTGTGCCCTGTAAAGGAGACAGGTTCTGAGAGGGTGGCTAACACATCACAGCACACAGCCAGGCTCCTTCCCTGGACCTGTTCTTCACACACTATCCTGAGCCTCCCCCTTTTGACAGACCCTTCTCTGCCTAGAAGGGTTGTGGCTGATTTCACCTGGTTATCAACCTTCTCATTCAATATTTAGCACATGAGATCCTGGGATCCCTCCGCATATCACCTGAAAGTGTGTTTCCTATTTGGGGTGCCAAGCATAGGCACCTCCATGGAAGGACTTCCCCTGTCCCTATTGCTGCAATAGGATTCCATGTATCAGGGCCAGTCCTGATGGAGCAAACATAAAACAAATACATGTATGCCCTCATCACAGAAATATCAATGCTCAAAGGAAGGAGTGTGCTCTCGACTGAATGTCTGGGCCTCAAAAATCATGTGTTGAATCTATCAGGCCCAGTGCACAAGGCAATGACAAGATCGATCATTTATTAATAGGAACATGCTAGGAACTTCAGAATTTCATAAGAAACACCATTAAATAGAAAAGATTTACAAAAGGATTTCTCCATCACTTGGAAACAAGCCAAGATAGTAAGAAACTGTCCTAACTGTTAGTTCTATAATCAAGATCCATTACCAGAAGGCTGTAATCCAAAGGACATTAGAAAAAAATGAGTTCTGGCAGATGGATGTCTTTAACTTTCTAGAATTTGGAAATATAAAATATCTACATCATACTATAGACACATTTTCAGGCTTTCAATGGGCTAGTGTACTTAGCTCTGAAAAGGCAAATTCTGTTATGACCCACCTGTTAGAGGTAATGGCATTTATGAGTATAACTGCAAACCAAAAAAAAAAAAAAAACCTGACAATGCTCCAGCATATGTCTCCACCAAATTGGAACAGTTTTTGAAACATTATAACATAAAGCATGTAACTGGTATACCACACAGTCCCACAGGACAAGCAGTAGTAGAGAGATCTAAACGAACTCTAAAAGAAATGCTCCATAAAAAAGGAGAGGGAACAAAAACCCCCAAACACAGGTTACATAATGCTTTATTAACACTAAGCTTTCTTTTTTACTTTTTATTTAAATTAGAATCAAGATGGTTTTACATGTCAATCCCCATTCTCTCTCTCACCGCTCCTCCCCTGTCCCCCACTAACACACTACCTAGGCCTTCCAGGGAGAGTGAGGCCTTCCATGGGGGTCTTCAGAGTCTGTCATATCCTTTGGGATAGGGCCTAGGCCCTCCCATGTGTGTCTAGGCAGAGAGAGCATCCCTCTATGTGAAAGGGTCCCAGAGTCCATTCCTATACTAGGGATAAGTACTGATCTACTACATGAGGCCCCATAGATTTCCGAGGCCTCCTCACTGACACCCACATTTATGGGGTCTGGATCAGTCCTATGCTGGTTTGCCAGGGATCAGTCTGGGGGCCAAGAGCTCCCCCTTGTTCAGGTCAGCTGTTTCTGTGGGGTTTCATCAGTGTGGTCTTGACCCCTTTGCTCATCACTCCTCCTTCTCTGCAAATGGATTCCAGTTCAGTTCAGTGTTTAGCTGCTGGATGAAGGCTCTAGGATGGTATATAAGTCAGTCGTCAATCTTATTATTGGGGAGGGGTGTGGAATTTAAGGTAGCCTCTCCACTGTTGCTTAAATGGTTAGGTGGTGTCATCCTTGTAGATCTCTGGCCATTTCCCTAGTGCCTGATTTATCTTTAAACCAATATGGCTCTCTCTCTGATGGTATCGCTTACTCTCCTCTATTCTTCCCCCTATAAAACTTCCTGCGCCCTTAAGTCCTCCTCAACACTCCTCTTCTCCCCTTACCTAGCTCCCTCTCCCCTCACCCCATGCTCCCAATTTGCTCAGGAGATCTTGTCCCTTTCCCCTTCTCCGGGGAACCATGTATATCTCTGTTAGAGTCCTCTTTGTTTCCTAGCTTCTCTGGTGGTGTGGATAATAGGCTGGCAATCCTTTGTTCTACGTGTAAAATTCACATATGAGTGAGTACATGCCATGTTTGTCTTTTGCGACTGGGTTACCTCGATCAGAATAGTTTCTCCTAGTTCCATCCATTTTCCAGCAAATTTCAAGATTCCATTTGTTTTTCCGCTGAGTAGTACTCCATTGTGTAAATGGACCACATTTTCTGTATCCATTCTTCAGTTGAGGGGCATCTAGTTTGCTTCCAGGTTCTGGCTATTACAAATAATGTTGCTATGAGCATAGTTGAACAGATGTCTTTGTTGTATGAATGTGAATCTTTTGGGTATATGCCATAGAGTGGAATTTCTGGATCGTGTGATAGACTGATTTTCCTGAGGAATCACTATACTGATTTCCAAAGTGGCTGTACAAGTTGACATTCCCACCAGCAGTGGACAAGTGTTCCCCTTTCTCCACATTCTCTCCAGCAAAAGTTATCATTGCTGTTTTTTATTTTACCTAATCTGACAAAAACAAGATGGCATCTCAGTTTTGTTTTGAGTTCCATTTCCATGGTGGCTAAGAATGTTGAGCACTTTCTTATGTGTCTTTCAGCCATTTTAGATTCCTCTGTTGAGAATTTTCTATTTAGCTCTGTACCCGAACTTTTGTTTTTTTACTTTTATGTTTCACATGTAATTCCCCTCTCCCTCTCCCCACCCTTCTTTCTCCCCATCCACTACCCACCCATCCAACTCCCATTCCCGAGGCAGGGTAGGGCCCCCAACCAGGGCTCCACCAAGACCACCAAATCTTCCTGTGCTGGGCCTAGGCCCCTCCCCATGTGTTCAGAGACAGAGCGAATCCCTTCAAGTGGGATGGGCTCTCGAAGTCCCCCCCACCCACCAGGGCAAAATGTCAGTCCACCTCCGGAGGCTCCCAGGAGTGCAGGGGCCTCCCCATTGGCATCCATGATCAGGGGGCTGGATTAGTCCCGTACTGGCCTCCCAAAGAGCGTCTGGGGTCGATATGCTTTCCCTTTTTCAGGCCAACTGTTTCTGTGGGTTTCTCCAACCTGGTACAGACCCCTTCATTCTTCATTCTTCCCTCTCTTCAACTAGGTTCCAGATTTCAGCTCGGTGTATTTCTGTGGATGTCTGTCTCTGCTCTCATCAGCCACTGGATGAGGACTCTAACATGGCATAGAGAGTAGTCATCAATTTCATTCTAGGGGAAGGGCTTCTAGGCCATCCTCTCCTCCACTGCCCGGACTGTTAGATCGTGTCATCCTTGTAGGTCTCTGGAGATCTTTCTAGTTCCAGATCTCTTCTCAGACCTATAGTGGCTCCCTCTGATATGGTATCTCTCATCTGCTCTCTCTCCTCTATTCTTCCCCCAACTCAATATCTCTGCTCCTCCATTTCTTCTCCTCTACTCTTCTTCTTGTGCTCTTATTGTGGCAGCACCCACTCCCCTACCCTCATGCTCTCTATTAGCTCGGGAGTTCATGCCACTTCCTATTCCTGGGGTGCATTTATCCCTTAGAGTCATTCATGATTTCTGGTTTTTTGGGGGAAGAGGATTATAGGCTGGTGATCCTTTGCTCTATGTCTAAAAATCATATATGAGTGAGTACATACCATGTTTGTCTTTTTGTGATTGGGTTACCTCACTCACGATGGTTTCTTCTAGTTCCTTCCATTTGCCTGTGAATTTCAAGATTCCATTGCATTTTTCTGCTGAGGTGTACTCCATTGTATAAATGTACCACATTTTCTCAATCCATTCTTCAGTTGAGGGCCATCTAGGTGGCTTCCAGGTTCTGGCTTATTACAAAAAATGCTGCTATGAACATGCTTGAACATATGTCCTTGTTGTATGGACATGCAGTATTTTGTACCCCCACTTTTTAATTGGATTATTAGGTGTTTTGGAAACAAGCTTCTTGAGTTCTTTGTAAATTTTGGAGATCAGACCTCTGTCGAATACGGGGTTGGTGGATATCTTTTCCCATTCTGTGGGCTGCCGTTTTGTCTTGCTGACTGTGTCCTTTGCCTTAGAGAAGCTTCTCAGTTTCAGGAGGTCCAATTTATTAATTGTTGATCTCAGTGTCTGTGCTACAGGTTTATTTTCAGGAAGCTGCTCCTGTACCAAGTCCTTCAAGGGTACTTCCCACTTTCTCCTCTAAGAGGTTCAGTGTGGCTGGATTTATGTTGAGGTTCTTGATCTATTTGGACTTAAGTTTTGTGCATAGCAATAGAGATGGATCTCTCTACAGTCTTCTACATGCCAGCATCCAGTTAAGCCAGCACCTTTTGTTGAAGATGCTTTCTTTATTCCATTGCATATCTTTAGTTTCTTTGTCAGAAATCAGGTGTTCATAGGTTTGTGGATTAGTATCAGGGTTTTCAATTCAAACCATTGGTCTACCTGTCTATTTTTATTCCAGTACAAACTGTTTTCAGGACTTAGCTCTATAATAAACTTGAATTCATTGGTGCTGATGCCTCCAGAAGTTCTTGTATTGTACTGGGTTGTTTAGGCTATCCAGGGTCTTTTGTTTCTCCATATAAAGTTGAGTATTGTTCTTTCAAGGTCAGTGAAGAATTGTGCTGGGATTTTGTTGGGGATTGCATTGAATCTGTAAATTGCTTTTGGCAAGATTGCCTTTTATTATGTTGATCCTACCTATCCAAGAGCATGGGAAATCTTTCCATATTCTGGTATCTTCTATAATTTCTTTCTTTAAAGACTCAAAGTTCTTGCTATACAGGACTTCCTTGTTTGGTTAGTGTTACCCCAAGATATTTTATGTTCTTTATGGCTATTATAAAGGGTGATGTTTCTCTGATTTCTTTCTCAGCCCATTTATCTTCACTATATTAGGGATACTGATTTTTTTGAGTTAATCTTGTATCCTGCCATTTTGGGGGAGGTGTTTATCAGGTGTAGGAGTTCCCTGGTAGAGTTTTTCAGGTCACTTATGTAAACTATCATATCATCTGCAAACAGTG